>NW_009203721.1:0-7301 GCF_000690835.1 Fulmarus glacialis
CCCATGAGTTTTTTTCCATCTTATTTTCTTCCCCACCCCATTCTGCTGAGGAGGGGAGTGACAGAGCATCTTGATGGGCACCTGGTGTCCAGCCAAGGTCAACCCACCACACTATCATATATAATTTTCATGATTTTGGCAGACAGTATTAAATTACAGGGAATTAATAAAATAGTTGTATAAATCAAACGAACAATATATTCAGTTCATACATTGTATTCTTGCTGTTATTAATGGGAATTACACATACATATCAAAAGAAACAAAGAGTGCAACTGACATGTTCAACTTCAGTAACTTTAGTTCAAATCCCATCATATGTACCTCTAGGGACTTACTCATTCTACCATCCCAAATGGGATTAAACATTATAAGGAAGGTCTTGCTCATTAGGAGGAGTCTAGACAACAAGGGTAAGATAGGTACCGAACTTTAAGATGAACAAAGATAGGTGTGATGAACCCTGGACTTAGTTATAAATCTAGAAGCTTTTCATATCCTACTGCTAAAAGCAATATAAATGAAATGTGAGATTTTTTTCTGCCTTTAAATTACCACTATGTACCAATATGGTCTGGTTTAGCTTAGTCCTTTGAGTACAAAGCAGGATAACTGAAGTTTTGCTAAAACTGGCCAGAGAAGCAGCAAATTAGAACTAAAAATATAGGGTTTTTTTTTTAATGGTTTTTAAATCATATTGAAATTGCTAAATCATTTCTGTTTCCTTCATTTACCGCTGAATGCAGATGGCAACAGAAAGCAACTAGAGTCTTGTAGGCAGAGGAGAAAAATAGCCCTCTTTTGAAAAACCTCAGGCAAGAATATAATTTGAGAAAGATGTAGTTTTCGCAGGGAAACAATGGGAGCAAGCATATATTAAAGATAAGTAGATTCTAAAGGACAGATTTAATATATTACCACTTCCTGAACAGGAATAGGCTCATATGCATTTTTTTCTCAAACTTGACTAAACTTCTTTTAGAGGACTCTGTCTTGGGTGTTAATAAATGGCAATGAATTATGTCCATTTGTTTCTAAACAACTCTGGTGCCCAGGAGTACTCTGATACAGATTTATTACATTATGTGTAAACAGGAACCCTGCTTTTCAAAATGCTTATTCTGGCTTTTCCTAGAAGAGAAAGCTAATGATACTAATATAAGCAGCTGATTAAAGAGTTTCAGTAGTCCAAAATCTATTTTGCTATTGAACACCTCTTTCATCTTTCTGAAAAATAAACACAGGTTTTTAATGCAGGACACTAGAAAAGAAAAAGTAGGGTCCTTCATCTGGGCTGTCTGTGTAATTTAACTTAGTTGCTGAGTTTAGGTGGATGATTCCTGGAGTGCACACTTTCCAAAAGTTCACATAAGAATCCCTTTTTATTTGGTTTGATATTGTCAAGAAAAATAAAGCCATTTTGAAAAGAAAAAAACGGAAAAATGGCAGAACTGAAATGAACTCTTCCCAATGATTGCCAAATAGATAATCAGGTTCTTATTAATCACTGAATTCATACGACTGAAAGAATTATTCTCAAGGAATGGTCACCTGCTTGAGTGGCTCGAGAGGAGGGCCACGAAGATGATCAGGGGGCTGGAGCACCTCCCTTATGAGGACAGGCTGAGAGAGTTGGGGTTGTTCAGCCTGGAGAAGAGAAGGCTCCGAGGAGACCTTATAGCAGCCTTCCAGTACTTTAAGGAGGCCTACAGGAAAGATGGGGAGGGACTCTTTATCAGGGAGTCTAGTGATAGGACGAGGGGTAACAGTTTTGAACTGAAAGAGGGTAGATTTAGATTAGATATGAGGAAGAAATTCTTTACTGTGAGGGTGGTGAGACACTGGAACAGATTGCCCAGAGAAGCTGTGGATGTCCTCTCCCTGAAAGTGTTCAAGGCCAGGTTGGATGACGTTTTGAGCAACCTGATCTACTGGAAGGTATTCCTGCCCATGGCAAATGGGTTGGAACTAAATGATCTTTAAGTTCCCTTCCAACCCAAACTATTCTGTTTCTATGGCTCTATTGTTGTAAGTCACTATCAAACAAAATATGATTAGGTCTACTGATCTTCTAAACCTGTTCAAAACCCCATTGAAAGTGACAGGAACTTTTAAATCAGATTCAGAAATCAAAAGACTAAGCAGATGCTCTGGGTCTGGCAGATATTCCTCAGCACCTCGATGGACAGGACCCCCTCACTGTGGGAATTACACTATTTTGGAACATGTTGGACATACCAGTGTGGGACAAATGGACTAGAGCAGGAGAAGCTGAAACACCATAATACCTACACTTCTCCACAGTCTTCCTGCTCAAAAGGTTCCCAGAACCTGTGACAATCTTGCAAGGGGACTGGCTGCACAGAAACGGTCTGACTCTGCACCCTTCCAGGCTTATATCCTAAAGATTATAACCGTATGCAATTTTTCTTCAGCATCAGGATGGGGAAAAGTAAAGCTGAGGAGAGATATGCATGTTCACATCCAGCCTAGCATAACTCATATGCACAGATTTTAGCACTAAACACCACAGTTAGCTTTGCTGTGAAGAGATAACCCAACCATAAAGCTGTTTTGCTGACTTTGTTTTCATGGCAAGAATGCCATGGCTCCTATTCCAGCAGTGGCCAACATGCTGATAAAGGTAGTGGCTAGCCAGCAATGTTGCAGTGACTTGTCTGGTGTTGGTGTCTAATCTAGACAGATCTAGCTCAGATAGCTGTAAAAATGCCTTCACCTGCAGGTGGAATACTTTTGCTCATCTTGCTTTTTCCTACTACAAAAATAATCCAAATTGCACCCTGCAAAGCTCTTGTCAGAGCCCTTAGATGAAGATCTTCCCAACAGATCAAAAGGGAAGCTGATCCAAAGGATTTTAGGGCTTCTCATGAACAATGTCTCAATGATACCTGGCTACAAAGGAAATTAAGTTAAATCATCTGTGGCAAGACTGGAATCAATCAGATTATTTCTCTGTTTCAAAATTATTTCTTAGCATTTTGATCATGTGGTGCACACAATAGAAGAAAATGTATACTTCATATAGAAAATAGAGGTAAATCGGTAAGTAGTTCCTTGGGGGTAGCTAGTAATTCAAAACAAGCTGGAGCTGTTTGGCTCCATCTCTATTTAGATACTTCTTTAAAATATGAAGCCCCATTTATCTCATTATAGGTTGAAAGACCATAACATTAGACTGAAAAATCACATGAAAAATAAACCTCAGTTTTAGTGAGACTCCATATTAACCTCATTGTTTTGACAATAGTAACTAGGTAAGAAGCACTGTGACAATCAAGCCTTACCTTAACTCAGTTTTTCCTAAACTATCACTAAAAAGCTAGTTATTTCTGATACTTTTCCATTTAGAGTTTTAGGTATCTGTAAACACACTCATGCATGCTCAGGAATGAGTCAAATACCCAGAAAAGTTACTTAGATTCTTCTGCATTCCAGGTAAATAAATGTCTTCTCTATCAGGCTAGGAGATACTGTGATTACCTGTATCTGCCAAAGGAGTATTTAAATCTTGTGATGAAATGACTCAGTATTTTTCAAGTGGTAAGACAAGCAGCATTGTTAGTTTGAGAACTGCTTAGGGTGAAACCAAAAATTGTATGAAATTTGCAGTATTTTGAGACATTTTTTCTCATTTAAAAAATCTCACACTTTCTAAGTAACTAAATCAATACCTCCCAACATTTTTCCAATGCTTATAATTATTCTTTCAGTTTTATAAGATCACCTGTTATTCATTCTGATACAATGGGCTGATTTGGGGAAACTAGTTATCTATAATGCATGAAAGTTTGTTTTATGAAATTGCAATATCATTGATGGACTCAATATGCAGTGAGTCAGCCCCAGACTGAAAAAAATTTGAGAAAAAAAAATAAAAGAAATCATCATCATTAAAAAAGGAGCTATGCCAGGCCTTTTGGAATATTGGACAGGAATACCTGATCTAACAAAAAAATAGAAGAAAACGATTTCACCAACTTCATCTGCAAAGACAAGTCAATATAAACTAAGAAAAATACAAAATGGAAAAGATGACAATAAAAAAGGGAGCTTGAGAGAAAAGTGGGAAACAAGTGTACAAACTTTTTGAAATAGAGAAACTCTGTTGGATCATGGGACAAAGGTCAAAGCAAGCTGGTTGAAAGATGAGGTGATAACACCTCAACTTTCAGAGGAGTTGCCATGAGGGAAGACACCCAAAACAAATGGTTTAGAAAGCTGAATGGACACTAGCACACGCCAGGAGGAGCACAACAGTAAAGAAAGCATTAGGTGCTGACATGTGAATTTGCTTGTATCTCGTTATTTAACCATGTATACCCCATAACACTGAAGCTCTGAGAAAAGCTGGCTTTAAGCTAACGAGGAAGACTGAAGGGATCAGTTTGAAGTTTAGTGCCTCAACAGTTCTGGTGACCCCCTTTTCAGTCTGTTAACTTTCACTCAAATCATGGATCTGGAAACAAGTAGGATTATCCTGCATAATTATATACTTCCAAAATTGAGTGTTCTAGGATAACACAGTCATACAGGTTGTGGACAGTCACCAATATAGAGGGACGGGCATCTCTTGAATGAAACTCAGCTCCTCTACATTGGCCCCCTGGGTTAGGGTGTGATGAGTTGCCTTCTGGAAGTGTCTCTTTCTCCCCATTAACTACAGAAGGCAAGCAACTAGATAAGGTTAGATACCTACCCATTAAACAAGTTAATTTAGGTGAAGTGAATCCTAGACTGAAAGGCAGTGTTTGGAATTGCTGAGACTTGGAAAACTTGAAAAAGCAGCGGTTCCCCATGTGTGACCCAAAGCACTCTGTGACCAACAGTCTAATGAGCAACAAAAGCGTTACTTAAACTATAAACTATAAAATGTTATCACAGTGGCAGTAATGTTTTCTTACTTGTCTTCTGATTATATTTCAGACATGATCCTCCTTGTCTCTCTCTTCTCATTACTGAAAAATGTATTTGAACACAGGCAAAGTTTCTGCCCTCTTCCAGTCTTTCAAAATTGATTTCACACAGAGAAATTCCCTAATTACCGAAGTATCTATTCAGATCTGGAGTGGCAGAAAGAGAGGAGAGTCCTGGCATGAGTCCATCACATAATTAAGTAACAGTCCTGCCAAAATCAAATAGAAATTAACTTGAATATCAGAGGCGCAGACACTTTTTACATGTTTGCGTATCACGTTTTACAAATGTCTATTAAAGGACACACTAAATCATTCTTTCACACACTCATCAGTTTAAAGAATGCAGAACTACTAGATTTTCTACAGTGTGGACTCAGATTGCTATTATTCTATGAAACCTTGGATCGTTAATTACATGTTAGTTTTAAAAAGCTGCTCTCTGATTGCCATAGAGTGAATCAGATGTCAAAGTGGTTTAAATTTGACTCAGATTCAGAAGAACTAAGCCAGTAGGCATGTGGAAAAATTATTGCATCCAATGTGCACATATGCAGTATGGGCCTGAAAGTCCCTGAAACTGAATCTCCTACATTTGCTTTTTTTCTTTAAACTCTCAAGAATGTTTATGGAACTGAAGCTTTTTGATCTTTACTGTTCTTCTCTTTCCTTGAAGCTGGTTCAGGGGAAGGCCATTGTCCCCCATTTATAATTAGTCTCTGGTGTACCAAAGTCTGAATTAACCTGTTCCAGCTCAAGGGAAAGAAAATGTAAGAGCAAAATATCTTAGTTGTTAGATAGTCTTTATGTAAGAAAGTCAGCAAGTCGCACTTGATGTTTTTTTCTGGACTGCTGACTTTTTCCTGGGGAGACATGAAACAGGACATTGGCTTAAACAGATGTTTGTTGCCTCTGACTTATTTAACAGCTAAACCAATAAGAAGCTTCTGCTGTCGTGAGAAGAAAGGGTGTGCTGGAAGCATTCTTCCTCCTCCTCCTCCTTCTCCTGTTAGAAGATTAAAGGAACAGAGTCTGCTATTGGCAGCATCAAAGCCTGCAGGGGTGGAAGTGGAGGATGCAAAAGTGAAACCTGGATTCTAGAGCTACCATGAGAGCTGCCCTTACCTAAGAAATATGTTTATCCTCTTCAAATGGTATTGCATCCAGTTTGGTACACATCTGTGGTTACTAGATAGGATTAAAAAAAAAAAAAGGTAGATAACCTGTATAGCCTATAGCTTTGCAGTCTGCGTAAGATATGCTCAGATATCATTTTTTAAATGCTGTCAGACCACAGGCTGATTACTTTGAGCTATGAACTCTGCTCTGGGATAGTTTACAGACAATATCTCAGGAGAAACACTGGAAGGCCGAATTTCTCCATGTACTCCCTGTTATTTTGAGATGCAAGTGCATAACCCATTGTAATGCCTAAGTATAGAATCATAGAATCATAGAATCGTAGAATCGTTAAGGTCGGAAAAGACCTCTAAGATCATCAAGTCCAACCGTCAACCCAACACCACCGTGCCCACTAAACCATGTCCCTAAGTGCCTCATCTACACGTCTTTTAAATACTTCCAGGGATGGTGACTCTACCACTTCCCTGGGCAGCCTGTTCCAAGGCCTGACCACTCTTCCAGTAAAGAAATTTTTCCTAATGTCCAGTCTAAACCTCCCCTGGTGCAACTTGAGGCCATTTCCTCTCGTCCTATCACTAGTTACTTGGGAGAAGAGACCAACCCCCACCTCGCTACAACCTCTTTTCAGGTAGTTGTAGAGAGTGGTAAGATCTCCCCTCAGCCTCCTCTTCTGCAGACTAAACAGTCCCAGTTCCCTCAGCTAGTCCTCATAAGACTTGTTCTCCAGACCCTTCACCAGCTTCGTAGCCCTTCTCTGGACAAGCTCCAGCACCTCAATGTCCTTCTTGTAATGAGGGGCCCAAAACTGAACACAGTATTTGAGGTGCGGCCTCACCAGTGCCGAGTACAGGGGCACTGTATCTTCCCACTGTCACAAGAAGGACACTCCTTGCTGTCAGTGCCATCAGACTTGTAAAAGCCTGGTCCTTCCTTGATAAATAGAATCTTCAGGCAAACTTCATGCTCAGCAGGTCCAATGTCCCTCAACCCCAAATTTCCAACCTTCTAATCTTGAAAACAAACGTGAAGCCTTGATCAAACAGATTCAGAGAGACGGGAGCTTTTCCTCAGTCCTCCAAACGTGTTTTATTGGTCGAAGCCATGAACTAGAGCCGATAGAGATGATTACAGCTGGTAGTGGAGGAAAAAAATACCTCTTCAGGATAAGATCGCGCTGTCGCCGCTGGCCAGCTGCAGCCCGGCGGGGCGGGGCGGGGCGGGGCG
>NW_009203722.1:0-541 GCF_000690835.1 Fulmarus glacialis
CTTCTAGCAGCTTCTCACAAAAGCCACCCTTGTAGCCCCCCCACTAAAACCTTGCCATACGGACCCAATACAATAGTATCAATCAGCAGTAAATAATAGCAGCAAGCAGTCATATAGCAACAATCAATATAATAGCAACAATCAATATAATAACAACAACCAATAACTGCAACAGCCAAGTAGGTATATACTATTACAGGTTACTACAAACTGATATTTAGTGAAGCAACTTATCAACAGATACAACACATTGCTTATATGGATATATATCGGTATCAAGTGAAGTAGACAGATCTCAGAAGGGGCCAAACTATCCCAAGTGGAAGGACAAACAGATCCCAGAAGGAGACCCAACCATCCCAAAGGTGGGAGGACAAGCTGAACCAATCCCAAAACTGGGCCCGAAGTGAGACCAATAAAATAACAGAGTCTCACTTCAAAGATGTGAGAGTCTGGTGTCGGCCAGGTGTTCCTGGTGAGAGTCCAAGATCTTGTAGAAAGGTCATGCGGAGAATGAACTGACCACAACCCCCATTCCCCA
>NW_009203723.1:0-220 GCF_000690835.1 Fulmarus glacialis
CCGGGCCTTGATGGCTGCTGTGGCGCCCCGGGGGGCCCAACCCCACCTTGATATGGGGGAGCCATGGGGTGGGGGTGACCCCCTGCTGCGACCCCCTGGAGACACCAATGGGGACCTCGGGGACGTCCAGGAGGGCTTCAGGGACCTGGAGGATGACTTTGGGGTCCCTTATGAGGACCTTGGGGACGCCCAGGGAGACCTCGGCAATGTGGAAGACCCC
>NW_009203723.1:771-2259 GCF_000690835.1 Fulmarus glacialis
ACACCTCTATGGATGTTGGGGACCCCTTAGGTGAAGATGATGTGGACATGGAGGTCAAGGGGCCTCTCTAAGACCTTGGGGACCGCCAGCAGGACCTTGGGGACCCCTTTGGGGATCTTGGGGACCACTGCATGGGTGTTGGGGACCCCGTAGATGAAAACGAGGAGGACATGGAGGTCAGGGACCTCTCTAGGACCTTGGAGACCCCCAGCAGGACCTTGGGGACCACTGCATGGGTGTTGGGGACCCCTTGGATGAAGACAAGGAGGACATGGAGGTCAGGGGCCTCTCTAAGACCTTGGGGGCACCCTCGGGGACCCCTCTGATGTCGGGGCCCCCTTAGATGGAGGTCAGAGAACTCCTGTAAGACCTGGCCCTTTTATGGGTCTTGGGGACCTCTTAGATGAAAATCAGGAGGACATGGAGGTCAGGGGACCTTTCTAAGACCTTGGGGACACCCTGGAGGATCTCTTTGTGGCTGTTAGGGACCCTTTAGACAGAGATGATGGGGACAAAGAGGTCAGGAGAGCTCTCTGAGATCTTGGAGACACCTTTAGGGACCTTGAGGAGATGGAGGGCACCTTCAGGAACCTCCACGGGGACCTTAGGGAGGACTTTGTGGACTTTAAGGTGGACCTTCTTGGGGACCCCTCTATGGGTGTTGGGGACCCCTTAGACGAGGACAAGGGGGACATGGAGGTCAAGGGACCTCTCGTAAGACCTTGAGACCCATTAATTTTGGGGACACGCTGAAGGACTATAGCGACTTTGGAGACTCCTTAGATGAAGATGAGGAGAACATGGAGGTTGAGGGACCCCTGTGGGGACCTCAGGGACCCTCTTGAGGACCTTGGGGTCATCTTCTAGATGTTTAAGGCCTTTTTTGATGATGAGGCCAGGGAGGTGTGGTAGCCCCATGAGGACCTTGGGGGTGTCCTCTACATGTTGAGGCTCTTTTTGATGACGAAGACAAGGCAGGGGAGATGGGCAGCCCCCCATAAGGACTTGGGGACCCCCATGAAGATCTTGGGGACCTCATCTAGATGTTGAGGCTTTTTGTCATGATGAAGACGAGGCCAGGGACCCCCCCCATGGGGACCTTGAGGACCCCCAAGGTGGCGCAAGGGGAGGAGGCCCAGGTTTGGGGAGGAAGGCACAGTTTCGGGGCACCCCCCGGGTGACAGGGGGGTTATGGGGCGTCCCCACGGTGTCAGGGTGAGGCTGCTGTGGGCGGGGTGGGGGAGGGTGCCTGGTTTCAGGTTGATTTCACAGGGTTTTGGGGTCGTGACTGTAGCGAAGGCAACGCACAATAAAGGAGGTGAAACAGCTCCAACACGGTGAGGATCCGGGTGTCTGGGACCCCCCTCCCTGTATCCCATGGACCCAGGTGTCCGGGACCGTTCCCTTCCCAGCACCCAGTCCCCTCTTTCTCCTCCCTCCCACGGATCCAGGCGCCGGTCCCCCCGTATCCCACGGACCCAGGCTCCG
>NW_009203724.1:0-22779 GCF_000690835.1 Fulmarus glacialis
TCCCTCTGGATGGCATCCCGTCCCTTCAGACTGAATGGTGTTTTTACATGTACAAAGACGCAGAAACATCCAGTACAACTATAGATACAAGCCATATTAAAGTTGCTTTTAAATTGTTGACAAACCTTGAGCATGATTGTATGCTTCAGTTGACTGTTCTCTTCTCCCATTTTTTTGTAGCCTTCATTAGCTTCTAGCAGGGTTTCATTTAATTTTTGTATTTTAAACTTCAGAGATTTTATAAGCTGAAAATAAAACCCATACAGACTGAAGTTCAAGACAGCATGTTTCATATGAATTTTGTTTATGACTAAAAGTCGTATAGACACTGTAAGAATTTCTGTTTAATATTGAACAGTGCAAACTGCAAGATCAAAGCAATGAAGATGAAGCCTGCTTCTCTCAACCTCCTATGTCCCAACCATCATTTCTGGTGATAAAATACAGCTGGAGCATTTAAGGGCTGTTCTGCTGAAGCTACTAGATTTACACACACCTGTCAATCAAAGAACAGCCGCACAGACTAAGCTACTTCTGGAACAGTCTGCTCCTTTTCAGAAAGGGTAGTTAAAAGAATGCTCTTGTGTCATTAACACTATTCATTTAATGAACTGGAGCACAGTTACAACAGAAGACCCCACCTTTCTGGTGGGAATATTGGTGATTAAGTCTTGAGACGGAAAAGAAACTCTGAACCAGCAGAATTAATGTTATATCATTAATTTACTTCTACAAGGTTAGAGAGAAAAATATCTAGATTGAAAAAAAAAAACAAAACAACCTTTGCCCGTATTTAATGGCTGAATGAGAGGGAAGTAAAAAAAGTAGTGAATTACTCATCACACATGCACAGATATGTGAGGCAAAGCAGCAGAAGGATGCAGTGATGGAACCAACTGCTTTAAACTGCCCTCACTTCAGTTATTGCCAGGCAGCAATCCCATCATTCTAACACTTTCTAGCCACACAAAACAATTAATACTGTATCCCCGTATCAAGCATAAAAGCCAAAGTTTCTTTCTAGCATCAAAATTTGAAATTGACATAGGAAATGGAAAATTATGTAGAACTCTCAAGAACAGGAGTGGAAAACAAATGCCAGGGCTGTAACAGGAGACATTAAACTTGGTAAGGAAAAAGTTATTTTTGGAGTACACTTTCTCAACAGAAAGGGATTTAAGTTCACTTTCCATTTACATGGTTTATTAGAACCAGCTGGAACTGTTTCTCCAACCCCTGCTCCTATTTGTTATTAGTGAAAGGAACAAGGCTTGTCTCTTCCCATCCTTTTTAAACATGGGAAACTAATTGTGGCCTTACAAGAAGTTCATTCAAGGTATAGACTAAAAATGCATACCTAAAAATAATTAATATTTGTTTTCCATAACACAGCCTGAAGCTCCTAATTTCCACCTCTATACGCTATTCAGAACATGAGGATCTTGTTTGAAGAACAGAGACATTACCCTTTACTTAAGTTTAAGGGATAGTGGAGTTCAGTACTTACAGAAAGAACTAGTTTAAGGCACTATTTCAGCTTTAGATCTAAACTGTTACCAGATTCTGTAACTGTTCCCCTGTGCACGATCAGGCAGCATTTCAGGAAGGAAAGCACTGAGGCCATGGCAGCAACGTTTGCAACACATTCCAATACAAGGCTATACATACTTCCCTACTTCCAACTCACACCATGTGACTTGTTACAGTAGTAGATGCCTTTACAAACTAGAGTAAAGTCAGAACACAGCCCATCTCTGGCAAAAGTCATCCACAATTGGGCAAGGGCTTTTTGTAAACCTGATGCCCATTTACAGGAAATTTTCATGCTTTTGTCTACAGTGCAGATCTTGAAGCATTGAACCATGCCAGAGTTCAGGACCATTATCCCCAGATCTGTTAAATACTAAGCAAGAGCTACCTCTTCTTTCTCTCTGCATTGTTTCTGCAATTCTTCATTGGCTCTCTTCATCTTGTTCATAAGATCTACAGGCAAAAGAAAAGTTTGCTTGTTTAAACACAATACCAAAAGTAAATTGAACTTTGAATATCCATATTAGATTCCTACCGAGTTCCATGTTATTTTCAGTAGCCAGTATATCTGAATTCAGACTTCCCAGAGCCAACAGCCTCCCTGACTGTTCATCAAGCTGCCTTTCCAACTGCAGTATTTTACTCTCTCTATCCTGAAAAAAGAAGGGCACATGGTAGAATTTGTCTAAATTTCTGCTTAACCTGATGCACTACTGCACGTCCTTCAATTACACTACACATGTATATTCAGTTTTAAAATCATTTCAGGTGGAAGTTGTGATGGTTATAGTTGAGAAATCACAGTAAGGAATAACACTCAGATCATGAGACCTTCTAGAAGGAAGTTACTTTAAACAGGAGTCAACTCTTCCAGTCTGAAGATTTCCAAACTGTATTAAAAGTAACTATATGGCAGAAAGGAAACTTTAGTGTATCTGTGTTAAACACTGTTGCCAGTTAGCTTGCTAAATAAGGAAGAACATATTTCATAGAATTAAGTTTTAATCTCAATCTTGTTTTCAGTACCTGTCAGATTGCTAGGGCGGTTTTTCAGAGTGAGAAATCAAACAAGAGTCACCATCAAGAAAAGCTATTAATTTAATTCTGGTTCTCTGAAGCTGCCTGCTCAGATTTCATGTTGTGCTTTCCTTTGTCAATCAAGAATTTTCCATCTCAGGGATTTCATCAGTTTCTTATCCGACTTGCTACCAAGACTATCTTGTTCTTTGAATCTTCCCTTATGCAGCCTTGTGGCTAGTGTAAGAGGCAGCTATAAATACAGAGAGCACTATTAAAGCTCTTTTCCTCCACCCCAACATAGTGTATAGCTAGGACTTACGCGAACATAAAAACAGAGTCTAAGTGGGGAAAAAAAGACAAGCGTGAAGGAGCTGGAAAAATAGAGGCCATTATACAATAAAGTGTTGCTTGTCAGCACCTGACTAGAGAACTGTAAAAGCAGAAATGTTTATATATCACAATCTACAACAGAAAGCCACTTCCCTCATGCCTTGAAAGGAACCTGCCTACCAGTGGAGTGAGATGTCTTACCGGTTCCTGGACAGGAGAGTGCAATGAGAAAGCACCTCTGGTGTATACCACAATTGTTCTGTTCTTCCACTACAGACCTTCCGAAAAGACTGAGACCCACAGGTCTCACCTGTTGCCTGGATGCACTTAGCTATCTATGCAGAGGCTAGAAGTAAAGACTGCTAGAGTTGCACGTGGCTAACATGGCTCAGTTGCAAAAAGAATAGCAACTTACTCATGCCAACTCTGAGCAGTTTCTAGGTATAAGTACATTCAGGATATTAAGTTGTCTCCTGCATAAAGTTTGACTTCTCATCACAGTTTCTTATCCCACAATCCTCCCTCTAGACCTTCAGAGCAGAGATCCATTATTATTAAAATAGCTACCCTGAATACTACTGAATTCCCCACCAGCCCTTTTAGACTAGCTTTTTACTCTATACGCACTACAATCCCAAGGACCTCCACAAAGCCAGACTGCTGTATACACCATCCCTCTAGGTGTTCCAATCATTCACTACAGAGATAAAGATGACTTAGACTTAATTGAACTGTGTCCTCAAAGATCAGGAAGTTTAGGTATACACTACAGGTAGTGTTAGACAGAAGACATCTCTATCCTTATGGTTAGCACTGGACACCAGAACAGCTAGGCTGAACTGCTAGTTATTTTGACCGTTCAGTGTTACATTCAGGATTCCCAAATGATTCTGTTAAGGAAAAGCAAAATTTACAGTTAAGAGGCTAGCACGCATTTTTTAGCAGCAGTCAAGTTATACCTCAACTTTCTTTTGTTCAGCTAGAAATTCTTCTATGGGAACATAATGGTCTTCAATTTGTTCCATTGCACACACATATGCATGTTTCTTGATGGCCTCTTTATACATTTCAAATTTGCTCTCCAGTTTTTCTTCATAACTGTCTTTCATATCTTCCAAGCGGTTGCTGAGGAAAAAGTGTTAGTTTTATTTAATATATTACCATTCCAGCTATTACAATTTGACTACATGTGTTCAACTGCAATATCAAAGTTACTCATCTAATCATAAATAGTGAAGTTAAGAGACCAAGAAGTACTTTTCTCCCTTTTCTCCTTTTTATTCTCAGTGATCCTACAGACGTGCACGAAGGCTTAACTTCTACTTGGCATATACCAAGAAAAGTGCTATAGAAGAACACATACTTAAGATCTGTCAAACAAAAGTTTTATAAAAAAAAAATCCACCAACATGTAGTGATAGATATGACTACACCCAATTAGACCTGATATTTGAAGCATATTTCCTGGGAGTGCCTTTCACATTGGGTGGTTGTTTCCCCCCCCCCCCCCCCCCCGCCCTTAAAGATAAATGCCAAATTCATTTTGCCTTATTATTTTATACATTACATATTACTCCTGTCACAGTTTTAAAAGAAAAAATGGCCCAGCAGTGACACAGAACATCACCTCAGCGAAAAAGTATCACTGCTGTTTCATGTGTTCGGCCAAAGGTACCCAAACAATTTTTAAGTCAGTGCAGGTGTTAAACCAAACTAAACTTGGGGTTAGTCTCTGTTAGCAATTCAAACAGCAGGAAACTGATTTCAAGAAAAGAAGAGTTAAGAGGAAGTGAATTCAGCTTGAGCAATCTGGACACACTTGAAAAAAATCCCCAAATTAGTAACATCAATGCAAGCAGCCACAGTAATTTATGAGATAGTAAGCTAACAATGGTTCATAAGTCATCGAGGAGCAAGAATCCAGGAGAGCTCAAAGAGATATAATCCAAACCACCTTAAGCACATGCATGCATATTAACATGACCAAGTGTAAGTTTTGAAACAATCACAAGCCTCAGTGAGGTATCTGTAACAGTCTTCCACATCTGCTAAACACTAATAACAAGCCAGGACAATTTCCAGTAATTACAAATTAAACAGAAAAGTTCAACAGAAAGCAGCATAACTTTTTCATTGTACATGGGAAGAGGCTGATTTGTACAAGTTTATTTTAATGTTCCTTCTTCCCTTTTCATCAGAAGCTTTGAAAATGTCCAGCCCTAACTCCTCTAAATAACATGAGTATGCATGTCTTGCACATACGTATATAAGTATATACATACATATGTGTATATATAAAAATGTATGCATTTATATCTGTGGAATCCTTTAGGTCTTGAAGAGGACTGCAGTATGACTTGCCTCCAGGCTTCCTCTGTTTCCAACAGCTGTCGGAACATTGCTTCTGCCATCTCTCTACGTATCTTCACCTCCAGAAGGAGTTTACTTTGCCTTTCTGCAACTAGCTTCTCCTTTAGGTTCTCTGTAGTTTTCAAGAGATCCTAAATTTAACATATTTCAATTCAGAAAACAAGCTAGAAACGCATTTATATGCATGTCAAACGAAATATTCATACAGACAGCCATCCACAGAGGGCATTTCTACAAGCCTATGTTTTCAAGGGGGCTGCACCAAAGGTTAAATATTTTCAAACATGAATTTCTACTGCAAAGACAACCTTTCTCCACCTTGATGGTTTCTGCTATCAAAAAGTTTACTACTGTTTTGGCATTTAAATATTAATTTGTATAACCGTTTAGCATAAAGCCTACTTGATTTTTACAGTTTATTGCTCTTAGATTGTATAGCTTTGTTTTTAAAATGCTGCATCTTAACTTGTTCCTGCTGTTCCCAAAAAAGCACAGACAACTAAATAATGTTGTTTTAAACACACATACTGCTTCCTTACTCTTCTTGTTGAGCAATCAGTTGAATTCCAAATTTAGCACTTGACCTAACTAGAAAGCCGCAGGCAGCCTTCCACAGCTACACTTGTTCCCTCAGAACTAGACCACTAAGTCTAGGTCTGCCTGACACTGAGCAGAAGCTTACAGTTCTCATTTGATACAGCTTCCAGCACTTCTCTTATGGTAAAAGATTCTAATATTAGAACTAATAGCAATGGATTTCTCGGGTACAATTTTGAGTAGATGTGTATCTACCTCATGACTCAGAATGGTGATGTCCACATCCTCTTCTACGGAGGTTTCAGTACTGTCAGGAAAGTCATCTACAGATGTGTTAGCAAAGTGTATGATAGGTTTGCCATCGCCTCCAACTAACTTGGGTGGAAAGTAACCAAAACTTTTGGGTAGGATTGTCTGGATTACCTGGAAAATCCAGAGTTGGATGCATTGATTTGTCAGTGCTGTCAATATTGCAGATATCAGAATACTAGAAAGAAGTGGCATGAATGCGTTGTTGTATTTATACTATATTTAATGATTACAAGAACATACAAGAACAAAATTTTACATGGCTTTTAACAGACAAAAACTTCTATCAATACAAATAAAAGACTTCGGTACTCTAACAAAATGAAAATGGGAAAAATTATCTACTAACAAACTTAGCATGCTTGTCTAGGTGTTGGTGTAGTTTCCTGGAAAGTTAATGAAAAAGCAGCAAATCCCTAAAACACTTGCTCCTTCCTGAAATACTGTGACAAGGATTCAGCAATTCATGCTAGTTACATAAAGATTTTAAGTATGTATGTCATAGGACAACGTATCAGTGTAGCTGATCCTCAGTGCATGCTCTTATCTTATGACGAAAGTTGCAGCTAAACAGAATTAGAAAAATTTTTCTCTCAGATCTTAATAAACATGCCATTACAGACTTGGAACATGTCAGAACTAATCCATGGTTCCACACTAGAAATGGACTTTATTTATGCCACGAAACAGTATAGCTCACCATCCCACTCCCTGCATGAAGCAGCTTCTAGGGAAGCTGAATGAATTTAAGACCAAACATCAACCCCAAGTCCTGAATTTAATGGGAGGCTGACAAGTAGAGCTAGCAGAAAAAGCATGAAAGCATGTACATTTAGCAGAGTTTTTTGCCTTCAAAGGAGGGGAGCTCGCTACCTTAAAGCATTAACTTACAAATAAGTCTTCCATTTTTGTTTGTTATTAATTACTTGCACTTGCCAAATAGGAGCAATGCAGGCACAAGAGATCTCATTCAGACTACAAAATAAGAGGCTACTACCACTACTAGCTGTCCAAGAAGTTTTGAACAATTGTCATCTTGTGCAACAGATGCTTAACTGCACACAGGTTAAACAATTCATCAAAAGCTTGAATCAGTATCTTGCATTTGCTCAGATATATGGTATAACCAGTCATATCTGAAAGTGCTCTGACTACTTTTTACACAGAATGTCTGTGGTGTAGAACTGAACAAGCCACAGACAGCTGCAGCTATCTTAACTTCTCACCACTAGTAGGTTTGAGAATGGGCAAGACTACTAGAAGCCTTTTAGAGGGAAGCCATATGCAGAAGAATTAATATGATGCGTCAAAAGTCCTAATCACACTCAAGTCCATAAAACCGGATCATTTCACAAACCAATTGTAACAAAGAATGCAGAATAGCAGAGAAAGTAGATGCACTCTTACCTGTTTGGCAATAGCTGAAAATTTCATTACATGTAGTGTTTCATCATATGTGGAAGCATGCTGATTAATGTTTACAATCATACAAGCTTTGCCTTTTCCACAAAAGAATGGCTGAAACAGACGAGTCAATTTGCTCTCTCTGAACGGAATATAGCTCGGCTTCAACCTCATGGAAAAAAGAATAATAAAATTGTGGAACAAAAAATTGTAAAAGGCCCGTGCAATACTGTAACTTAGGTTAATTCTGTTTCTCTTTCAGGAAACAGATCCAGTAGGATGCTCATATTTAAGCCTAAGCTGTTTCACATCAAAGAGCAAGGTCTTTCCTGGATCTCATAAGCTTACAAAAAATGACACTATTTAAAAGTAAAAAAAGCAAAAAGTGTCTGCATCACAGCTCCCTAGTGTTGCAAAACAGATCCTGGAACAAGCCAAAGGCTAAGTACAGGATTATCTGTCAACTGTCAAATGAGTCCACCTGTGTAATTTGGAGGTGGAAGGGAAGAGGACAAAACAGGAGATCTGTACACAGAGCACATTGCTCATATGCACACACTGAAAAAAAGCTTGGTAGTTTGCTGCTAATTGCCTTTTTTTGTTCTCCACAAAAAAACAGTTTTAGAGAA
Organism: Fulmarus glacialis; assembly: GCF_000690835.1. NCBI lineage: Eukaryota > Metazoa > Chordata > Aves > Procellariiformes > Procellariidae > Fulmarus > Fulmarus glacialis. Next base: position 8,130 of record NW_009203724.1, read on the forward strand.
AGAATGTTCATTTCAGGCTTTCCAGTGACATCTGGAAAAAAGGCAGCTTACAAGATTTTGTAGATGTGTATTTTTCTCTGACCATGTGAATCCCTTGCAGGAACATAAACGGATGCTTAGGGTTTCAACCGAAAACTCAGCATGTTGTTTACAACTTATCACTTACTTCGGATTTTGATTTTGCTTCAGTGCTGCAATGCATTTTCCAAGGATATGAAGAGAATTATTAATATTTCCTGCTTCTTTTAGTCTGTCTCCAAAGGCTTGTGTTTTATTACACCTCTCTGATCCAGCCAAGTCACAGAAAGACAACCTGCATGAAAGAATTATCCAGGACACACATACAAACTTATTTCTAAACAGTATGAAAATAGAACTGCATGTCTTCTTATTTCTTTATATGTCTAAAGTGTAAATGAGTGACTCAGCCTACCTAGATCACAGAGTAAGTTGTACTTTAATGTTGACATTTTGTCTGGAACACACTACACAAGGTTTTTAAGATAACAGCACTAACCTATCTTCCCACTGCATATAAAGATACTTGAACAAGATTGCTGCTCCTAAGACAGTTTATTCAGCACATTCAAAGAAGTCTGCTTGTAGGCTTCATTTAAAACTTTGTAAGCATTCAGTTTAGGAACCCAAATTTTGTTGCAATCCTAAAATGCATGCTTCCAGACAAGACAAGACAAGACATGCATGCTTCCACACAAGAGGAATTTCTGAAATAGTTTCGCATAGTGGGGCTATACTACAGAAGCACTTTGACTTTCACCAGTTCCAGCACTGGCAAGATAGTAGTCAGCTTCAATACACTGCAGTCTGCCTCTTTTGGATGCAGAACAATTTGTTTCCTATTGCAAGTTAAGAGGCCAGAAGTCCTTCCAAGATCACCTTAGAGCTCTTTGGCTACAGCAATTAAGTGCTACTAAGCTCAGGCCACTGAGTTGTCCCTCATGGTACAATAGATTACAATCAGAGAATTATCCCGGATAAAGAAGGAATTTCATCACTTTTACTTAATATAAAGAAATCCCTTGAAATACAAGAATCTCTGGAAGTTAGATAATTTATGTAACCTAACTATTACTCACTTATACATACATAAAGTATACATAAAGTATTTATTTACATATTTACATAAAGTAACACCTTTGTAAGATCATAGCCCTTCACACAGTTGAAATAAGTACATGTTAATACTACACATGTTAATAAGGCACATATTTCAACTGTGTGAAAGGCTACGATCTTATGATCTTTATCCTTTTCAGTACAAGATGAAGAGCTTTTTTTCTTCCTTAAGCAACGTACAAACTCTGTCTTCATCTAACAGCTGCTGCAAGCTTTGCCAGGGGAATACATCAAGACACATTACAGCATGGAATACAGACACAGTCATTTCCTCAAGTTATCTTTTCTTAGAGTATTTATCACCATAACATCTGACATTAAAAGGTGTTATCTCACAGTGAGGTATATTTATTACCAAATCTGCTCAGCAGAGACAAGAGAGAAATCAGTAGGAGCTATGACTGAACTAAAACACTCTGTTCAAGGACTGTCCTCATTTTTCCGTATCAAGTTAAATGGACAATTAATCAGGGAAAAGAGAAACGAAAAAGCTATCTAAATGGCTTCAAACAGCTCCAAACCACTTCCTCTAAATCACAAAAGAACAGAGAGGTGTAAGGACTTAGCACTGCTCTCACACGATGCACCTACATTAGCATTTTAGATCAGGAGAACAGTTTTTACACTAAGAGGTGATTTGTTTAGATTGTACCATGGAGCAGTCCCAGAGCACATCACCTGCATTCTTTTTGGATGACAGACTTGAATTTGCATTCCAGGAGCACATCAAATGTGCTGCCACAAACATTCAATCCATAAACTCTAGTCTGGTCCCAAAGTAGAAAGACCCAAGGTGCAAGCTATGCCAGTGTTCTTCAGCACTTGCTGCTGCGCTTAGACCTTAGAGATTGGCATATATCAGCCCGCCATTTGAATTCTGATTACCAGAATATATAGTGTGGTATTACATAGTTCTACTCTGTCCCCATCTCCCCATTATGTAAGACGATATACATATATTTCCCTCAATTTATACATTATCGACGGAGTTTTAACACATTCCTTCAGCCAAACCTTAACAGAATAAAAGAGACAGGGAAACACTTCTACACCTGTCCCTATCAGGTTTCCAGTCAGTTTTATGCAACCAGTGGAGTTCTGATTTCCTTCTCAGCTCTCACAGGATTTATTAAAAGAAAGTTCACCAGTTTAGCATGCTTACACCTTATCAACTTTTCTAAAATATTTACATTCTGGTAATCAGCTGAAGCATTTACTTACTCTGAAACTCCAAGAACACGTGGCTGATGCTCATCAGTTAGCTTTAGTAGCCTGATTGAAAATATACTGTGACTGGAATGGAAAGAAGTCCTTTTTAATAACCACAATTATGAAAATTAAGCAGTCACTGAAGCAAAGTAAAATTTGTACACTACAGAAAGTTTCACTGAAGAAAGAACAAGAATTAATTCACTAATTTACATTAGTTACTTCGCAATACATTCATTTAGCAGCAAAAAGCAGCAATAAAAGTTGTATTTTGTGACTTTCCGTTTCTTTCAGTACAGGAAAGGGAAAAATATCACACGAAGCCTACAAGCTGTCTTGGAGAAAGAACAAGCCGGTTCACTTAAGCCTACTGATCAGAAGATCAGTAGTATCAGGTAGCCACCTCATGTACAAACTTTAGACAGTATCTGAACTCAGTAAACCTGAAGAATTAACTTCTTCAGAATAAAAATAAATAGATGGGGGTGAAGGGAACAAGTTAAGGTTCAACAGTCCTGTAATTTTGCCTACTTCAACATACACAGTTATTTGTTCAGTTTTAAAATTATTCTGTTTTCTAGAAAGGTTGAATTTGTAACACCTGAAAATCCAGTTATTCTGTTTTAGATATCAAGCTACAAAGGCAGTGGACATACTGTCTGAAACCAAAGCAAGTCCCAGAACCAGAAATGCCCTGTCCCCAGTGTATCCAGTAAATCAGGAAGCACAAAAAGACAAACTTCTCTAGTATATATTTAAAGCAGTGCTTTACTCCTCAGCACCAACCCACAATTTAAGAATGAAGTTTCTAAAAAAACCAAAACCAAACAAAAACACAATTTAGAAACTAGCTAAGTGGAAGTCAGCATATTCTCTGGAGCAAAAGGAGGACATGCTAGGCACAAAACTCTGCCAGAAAAACACAGTTCTTTTCTGCACTACTTTAGGCCTGAGAGAAATTCAGGTGGAATCATAGCATGAAAGTTAATGGCAGCTGTCTTTAGCTAATACAGAACAGCATAACTCTTGCTTTTTAGAGAAAAAGCAGGCTTAGTATCACTATGATTATATTAGCTAAATATACAACATGGCCCTTCCACACTTAAAGGACAAATTAATAAGAGGGCATTAAAATCAAGTAAGAAGGCATTTTCAACAGAAAGTATACCACCTTCTCCATTTATTTCCTCCCACTCCATCAAACCAGATTCTCCCCAACCCATCTTCCAGAGCTGGGTAAGAGCTAGGGGCTTAATTCTTAAGATACCAAGTAAGCTCAGCTAGAACACAGCAATTTAAAAGCATCTAGATAATCTAGCAGCACTGAAAGGTACTGCATGACTCGCTCCTTCCTACATCCCCTACTGACAGTCTTCAGGTTTCCAAGAATTATACTGTCAGTGACGAAGAATTATTCAGCTTTTCCTTCAACATCCTCACAAAGCCATTCCCACTCAGCACCATTAGCATTTGCCAAGATGTATAGCCCTGTTGGCACTCAAAAATGAATGTGATTTGATCTTTCTGGTTGTCCAAAGCCATGAATAGCAACCCAAGTCCAGCTACTATTAAAGTCATAGGGCCTCTCCTATCTTTCCTCCAGAAAGAATTTCATAAAACCAGAATAATCAAGGAAAGTCTTAAGCTATTATTGAAGAGTGGCTCATTTCAAACATATTCTAAAGTCTTCTCCTCCCTCCCCTTCCTCGCTCCCCTTAAAAGAGACAGAGTATGCTTATAGAGGAACAAACCTCCTACTTGACTGCTCATTCATTCTAGTACAAGCAAAGCTTCGGTTCTTGTTTCCTATTTTTAGTATTTTGCAGGCTTCTTCAGTGCTCTGAATGTTAATCCACTTTAAGTCTGTGAAAAGAGACCTTTTATATACACTTCCGATCATCAAAGAAATTCTGTGAAACTGCTGAGGTCATAAAACAATATTATTACCTTTAATATAAGAATTTCCTCCTTGATCCTCGCAAATTCTTAAGACTCTACGCTTTTGAGTTTTTGATGTAGATAATATATTTAATAGGTCATACACATATTCATTATAAATTTCACAAAAGGAAATCCACACAGATGCTTGTGTTCTTTGGTGTATATTCGTCCTATATACGTCAAGTGGAACAAAGTTGTTCTCTGCTAACCCAAAACAGAGAAAGAGTTCAATGATCAAACAACTCATTGGTAAATGTTAATTGCAGTATATAGAACCTTCTAAAAGGAGGCGGCTTGTATATATCTATGTTGTACAATGAGATACACAATACTGCATAACTTTGAGTTTACCCAAGAACATTCAAACATTCTCAGCAGTCACCTGTAACCAGAACATGCCCAAGTTCTAAGCTATTGCCCCCGTCTACCACAAGCTTCCAGCAGCTTATACATTAGCTTTGCAGAAATAATCCTCCCTCTTCCCCCAAAAGGAGCAAAGCTATCAAAATATTTTTACATTGTTACTCTTTCTCCTGAGTTGAGGCATTAAAATTTGGTTAAAAAACTGTATCTATTTACTTTGTAATATAGTATAGAGATTTTTTAATCCACTAAGTTACCCACTTATATTCCTAAATTTCTATTCTTTTTTTTTCCCCACAAAATTTTTCCACTTTATTTTACCTAGTGATTCAGAAGGAAGACTTTTTGAAGTACAGTTGGAAGAAGCCGACTCCACATCACACATATTTGTAATAGTATTTGAGATGCTTTCTGTCTCCTTGAGAAAATAAGAGACCATTACATCCACATGAACAGACTATGAGAATAGCCGAAGTAAAAAATGACAGTAATTCCAGTATTTAAGATTTAAATATTGAAGTAGTATTAAGTGTTAAGCCACCCTTACTCTGGCTGCAAATGAAATGTTTTTAACAATACCAAACTAAAAATCAGTAAATGCTCTTTCCTTTACAAGAATTATTTCTCTCTGCTACTCCCAGCAACCTGTTTGGAGACCAATTGCTGCTAACATAGGAGACTTACTTTACAGTTCTGGGAGAACCAAGATCCTCTGTCAGACTGCGACAGCCCAGAATGCCTTTATGAACTACTGGACAAATCTGAACAGTATTTCAGTCAACAAAAAGAACTGGAAAAGTAAGTTTCTTTCAGGGGCAGGGTGGTGGGCAAAAGACAGACTAAAGGAGCAGAGATTCCTAATTCGCTTGCTTGTTGCCAATCACTTTTGCAAATCACAGGCTTGTGTTACATCTGTGAGAGTTTGAGTCAAACTTACTTTAAGACCTCAGAGTGAAATGATAGCTTCATAAAGGACTTAAAGATCTGATAAACCAACAGTCTATGTTGGTTTAATTCAGACTGAATTAAAAGGCCATTAAAAATCCTGGACAGATAACAGCACAGTTTCTTTAAGTACACATATTTGCTGAATTTCTTTACATCAACAAAATTATTTAAAAACCTGCCAAGACTTGTCAAAGCATAGGCTTCAAATTACCCCTAGGAAAACTGGTGTAACAAAGTAGCAACTCCCACTATTTAGAGATTCCAACATCTCCACGTACTACCTCCCTCCCCGTATTTTATACACTGATATAAATTTTCATTAGGACATTCACCCTGATTTCCCAAAACCCAATCCTGATAGAGGGTCATCCTACAGCAGAAGAGGGGAACAGATTCAAAGAAGTAAACCTTAATGTTCTAGGTATTAGAATGCAGTGCTAAGTTCATTACGGATTGTCTACTGATCCCTGTATTACTCACTTGGTATATTCAAAATGGAATTTTTACAAACAGAAAAGTATGAAGCCATACTTTCAGGTCTTCTGTTTTCAAGATAAATAGCATATGATTTCATTGTCATTTATTTTATAAATGACCATTTTGCAAAGACTGCACTGTCTATACATTTATGTTGCTTGAGTAGTTACAAGTATAACCACAAGCATGGATTCTATTCATTCTGTTTGTAAAGTACAAAGCAGGATTCTCTTCATTCTGTTTGTAAAGTACAAAGCAGGATTCTAAAGCAGGGTAAGGGACTGACACGCACGACACATCTATGCATGTCAAAAATGTAATGGAAAGTAAAAAACCCAGTACCACAGTACTTGTGCACATGATAAGTTTTTGTAAAGGTATTTCAACAAAACTGAGCGAATTAGCTATGTTGTTATACTGTTCTTCAAATCACAAGACCAAATACAGAAAAGAACATGAAGATGACTGCCTGAAAACAAGTGGGAACAGGAACTGACATTGTTTGCCAGTGACAGAAGCTGACATTTAATAGCAAATACGAGGACAGGTGGGAATAGGAATGCAAGTAAAGCAGCTTTCAATCCAGTAAAAACCAGTATTTAATCCAGTGAATAGAACAAGTAAAAGGAAGGAAAGAGAGGGCGTGAACCATGCCAAGCAAGAGTTTTTGCAGCAATACTGTATAAAGAACATAAACAGTAGAACATTAAATACAAGGGTATTGCAGTAACTCAGAGCAGTTTAAACTGAGAGAATGAAAGGAACAGCTCTTTCTGCATGACATGTAAACTGAGCCTGGGAAAAGGGCCTACAGAAATCCACGTAAACCAAAACCAAGCCCACCAAACCGTATCTGCTCTCAGATTACAAGCTTGAGTGAACATCCGAACACTGATGCTATTCACAAGCTAGCAAGAAGCACAGCTTCAGTACTGGGGATAGCTTAGCTATCACTATGGACGCATTGTAACACATAAGCAAGGTCTTGTCATGTATTATTTTCTAGATGCATTTTTACCTTTCCTTCTTGATGGTGGAGTCTTGCTTGCTTTTCACTGTAGTGCATCAGCATCTAGATCACCTACTGCAACATTCAGTAACTAAACTATTAATAAAGTCAGATGGTGATTTAACAGAAAGGAATATTTGTATAGAGTTATCTTCAAAATAAGATATTTGACTTCCTGTTCTAGACCTTGAGCTCCTGCTTGTTTCTTCTTGCAAGCTTGTAAGTTCCATAAAGTTTTTTAAAACGTTTACCTACTATCCTCCTGACCATCTCAATTTTTCTTCAAGACCCTCACCCCTGTGCATACACACACACAGTGTGAGTAAGCTTTTAAGACACTCTCAAAATAAATACGTGATCTTTAGCATCTTTTAGATTTTTCAGCTGAGGTCCTTCCTCAAAAGTTAACCAGACTCAGCTAAACAAAATTCTGTTTGCAGAGTTTAAATTAAGCAATAGAATTTAGAGTGGAACTTTACATATGAATTTGATTCATAGAAGGATATTCTTTCAGAGCTAACTGGAGTACTTTAACAACTAAAGACCACAGAAAAAAGAAAACCCAGTCAATCATTATGTCTATACTTCCCAGAATTCATTCAGAGTTGCTTTGAGTCATAACCCCAAAACGCAGTAGGCTCACAGTTCAGGTTAAAAATGTTCTGAACATAAGGAAAAAAAGCCAGACATTTTGTGACAATTTGCAGCTGGGCTTAGAAGTATAGAACAGTCACACACGCAAGGGTGCCCATTTTCTGGTGAGACCCATTTACACTGGAAACAGAAATGACTAGATAATGAGAACAGGAGGCTGCCACGGTAAAGACTCCTCTATTGTACCTTCAGAAACCAGAGTTAAAGATACATACAATCTTCTAAAGCAGGCTGTAATCCTTTTAGGAAATTAATTTTGTGGCATCTCACTTCAACTTGCTGTATCAGAAAAGTTTCTTTATGAACTTACATAAATCACAGGTTTACCAACTCTTTAATCTGCCTTAAGACAGTCTTCCACAAAAAAGGACTCTTCTGCCTTCTTCGCTGCCCCTGCTAAGACACTGCCATCAACTCTCCTGAGCTAGTACTGGAATTTGAGCAATTGCCCAGAGATCCAGCCTGGGAACCTGACCCAAAAGACGTTTCACTTAACAAGAAGCAGGTTTTAGATAGGTCAGCTCTCAGAGACTTTTCAAGGGCTAGTGTGACCACAGTGTCATAACTGCTCCTCTATGGCAATCCTGGCTTTGCAATGGTTTTTGGTTTGAACTGTGTGCTGCCTGCTGGAGAAAGTTCTTCCAGTTTACCCTGAGCTCCAAAAAAAAGCCAGTTGCCTTATTATTCCAAGGTTCACCAACTATCCATACTGTAGGTTTATCTAAATCTAAAGAATCAATAGTGAAACAGAGCTTTTATTAAAGATAGTCTGTTAGACAAGAAGTTTTTAAGAAGCTTCATTCAGTAACAAGGAAGTATTTGGTCACTGACCTCTTTCAGTGATGCAAGAATAGCAGTTTTTATGGCTTCTTCTTGCTTAACTTGTGCATCTTCTAGTTTCTTAACATCGTTGCTCAAATATGGTTTGAAGTTCATCTTCAGGTAATGTCTTCCCCTTATGTGGTTAAAAATCACATCAAGTGAGCGAGGTAAAATACCAAAATCTTTTGAAGTCCCTTAAAAGTAACAAAAGATAAAATGTAGACATTCATACAAACTTCTCATTGGATCTTGACTCGGTTGTTATATATGCTTTTTGGCAAACATTTTATACCTTGGATAGTGAATGTCTTGCCTGCATTTGTAACCCCATAAGTAAACACCAGTCCATTCACTCCATTAACATACGCTCTTACTATCTCTTTCATTGAGCCTTCAAAAAATTCGCTCTGAGTAGTTTCTGGTCCAAAGACCTTGAAGAAGGAAAAAAAAAGAACAGAAGAGAAAGAACAAAAGGAGTGATAAATGGCACCAAGAAGCTTAATATGTCAAAATATTACGCACTGATTAATAGTGACTAGTTTTTCAGAGCAAGCTGAGTAGGATATACCAGCTTTGTTTTCTGTCTTGCCTGAACCCCTTCTGATTCAATGTTTTCTGTTGGGTTCTCATAGGATACCTGCTTAATTCTGAAAGGCACTCAGGTTTCCACTTATTTTTGAATATTGTCCTACTCCTAAAATAAACTACTCGGAATGCTACTGAGCACGTCCTGTTTAGTGGATACTTTCAAGAGCTCTGCTAGCGATGCACAACTCCCTCCTCACTCCATACCAGTCACCTACAATTGATGAGAAGATCAGCATTACAATAGTCTAAATGACTCAACGCCTGGAGCTGTTTATGTTTTGATGCTGTAAGAACAGAAGTTCTTGCAGTAGGTAACAGAGTTAAGAAACTTACTTCCAGTATGGAAGGTTTAAGCAGTTAGGCTGCTATTCTTTCAAAACTAAGTCCCTAAACACAGGCTTACATAAGTCCCTTTAAACAGGTGATTTCCTGTAACACTTCCCAGACAAGGGCATCTGCAGGAACAGCAGAACCACTGTAAGTTTGTGCCTACAAGAAGCTTCTGTGGCATCTAATCAAAGAAAACAACAGAGCTACCAAAGAAGCTTCTTTGTCTCATCTAATAGGCACCTCCATTGTAATACAGCTTTCCTGACAGGCTAACAGTGAATAATAAGCAGTCTGGATTTTTAAGGCAAGTACCACCACATGTAGTTTAAAGAAGAAAAATAACAATGCAAGATACAGTAGAAAATTCAATTTTTATCATTACAGCGGGGAAAAAAAACATATAACTAAAAATTAGAAAAAAGTTTGCCTACCTGAGAAAAGGTGAACCTGTGCACAGAATGACCAATCCCTCTTTCACTGTTTTTCATTGCAGAAGACTCTTTGGGTGCATTAAGAATCACTGTCTGAGGATTTTCAATAGTTACACAACCCTTAAAAAACAAGACAAGGTAAACCAAAACACCACACAAAATTATTTAGGAAGAAAGCTATCTGGAGGAGAAAAAAAAAACCCCACCAACAAACCAAAACCAAAAAACAACAAAACCCCAAGTGTTTTCACCTATTTATCAGAGCTACAAAGAGTTGCAAAATTTACACATAATCTCTCTTGAGGCATGTAACAACTACAGATACATCCACTTCACATGAAAGCCAGAAAGACAAAGTTAAGGCAATCGTCTAGATTTTTCTAAGAGAGAGAAAATTTTTCTAGGATTCCTTCCAGCAACTTTTTTTTTTGAAACATTTTCTAAACCCTAGTATTTTGTGATTGTGGCTTGCACGATCCTAGCTATGAAAACAAAGCTATATAGAAATCTACTGGTTTTCCACTTCAATCACTTCAAGTGTGAAACAAGCTATGACCAGCATAAATAAAGTAAAATAGTTTGAAGCATTATCCTTTGACTGATAGATGGTGTTATCAGTAATGAAGAAAACTAAGTTAGTTTCAAGTAATTTGATTGCTCAGTTACTGATATTTCTCAATTAAGTAAAGGGGAGATGCAATTACCTAGCACTCACTAACTAGATGAATGTAGAATGCAGTATCCCAGGAAAATTTATTTTACATCAGACAGGCTACCAAAAATACAAACTGAACTACCAGTATAGCTTAACAGTGTCTTGAACCATCAGCCGCAAGGATTGATTATAACTAAATCTGACATTTATGTTCAGAGGCTAGCCAGAGCTGGTAAGGCTAATAATCCATGTGTAGCATGTACATAGGAAGTACTGCTCTTCCTAGGAGTCTCAATTAATAAGTCTGTTTATCAACTGGTATAGAAGCTCTAAGAAGCTGGGTACTGAATTTAGACCAATCACTTGCTCACTGTCCTAGGCTCTAAATCCATATACTCTTTTAACATTCCTCCCACATTGCCAGGAACAAGAACGCAGGTCAGATGTGCTGAATCCTAGAGAGCTACAGAAGAATCCAACATCAGCAGCATGTGCCATCAGCTGCCACTGGCCTCATAGATCCTCGTGAGTAGAGGCGTTGAAATAGTCAGATCTGCAGAGCTGGAATCCAGCTGGTAACACGTCACTCTCGTTGTCTCCCCCAGCTAACCCCGCAGGTAAGTTGTCAGCAGTTGGACCACTTCTGGCACTGTACACATCATTCATATCCAAAGAGCAGAACTTCCTGCTCTCCCATGGGTGACTCCAGAGAATGACTGGCAGTTGTATTAAGAGTACAGAATTTCATCTAGAGCTCTTAAGTTTTACTTGCATAAATCATTATCTCTATGAGCAACAACAGATCAGTTAACCTGTTGCCCATCTCTATTTAAAGCATCAGTCTACAGCTATAAGAAACAGGGCTTGGGTTCTACTGTTTTCTTTTCTCGTTGCATATTTGGAACAAAGATGCTTTCCTGAAAATTATGCATGGCAGGGAAGAAAAAAGAACATAAAATTAAGTTGATCTCCCATTGATTATAGAGATGGGAAAGGGTTTTTGTTTGGTTGGCTTTTTTTTTTTTCATTTGTTACCAAGCGTCTTCCTCACAGGTTCAGGTGATAGTTAAAAGAGTAGAAAACATTGAAGATGTTGAAGATCTTTCAAGCATTCATAGTTTTTGGAGGCTGAGGAAAAAGCCTTCATACCATGCAAAACAGGTTATACAGCTAGTATGTTGGAAGATCAACTATTTCACCATGAACTACATGAAGACAAGAGCTTTAAAAAAATCTAGTCCAAACTTCAACACTTACTTTTTTCCTCCCTCCCTGCTTTTAAGAAAAGTAGTTTCACTAACGGTCAGGTAGTCAAAAATTTCCCATTGCAAAGAGGAACGGAGATAAACAACTTGTAAAACAATTTGATTTTGTAAATCAATTTATCCTTACAGCCAGCTCAGATTGCTGAATAATAGCAAACTGGAAGCACTGTAGCAGTGCATACTACTCAACAAGAACTGCCTAAGGAAAGGTGAATGGAAGTTGAAGGGGGGGAAAAAAAATCTAAGTGAAAAAAATACAGAAGTTCCAACTCTGGCAGATCAAATGCAAGAACACATTTTTAAAAAGCAAATTGTAAGAAGCAAATCAGAACTAACATTAAATCCTCCTCCAAACAGGTCAGGAACAAGAGGTCTAACAGAGAGCCTGTGAGATCCTGCGAACAGGAGGGCTGAGAGATACGCTGTAGACACCTTGTCCTCCAAGGACAGCTAAATGAATTCTTTGCATCAGTATTCACAATGAATGGGGGGAGCCAGGGGAGGAGGAGTATTTCTGTGTGTTTGCATGTGCACATGTATGTCTGTGTAAAACGCTGAAGCATCTGAATCTGACAGTATAAACCCTAGAGGTTACAGAAAAATTTGACAGTATGAGCAGCAAGTCACCATGACGAGATAGCAGACTATTCAGGCATTCGAAAGAAACTCAAGGGTCAGATACCTGAATTAACACTAGAATTGCATAATCTCTTCCATGAAACTCCTTTGTTTCTTGAGTCAAGAGTGACACCAACTTTTAAATAACATACCCAGTGGAACTTTGCAGAGCTACAGGTGTGCATGTCTGTACCATGCAAATTAGTAAAAATTGTGATTAAAATAAAAAAGTCACGTTTATGCAGGTGTCCACTAATTCTATTTGGAAGCAGTACATGGCTTTTATAAAAGAAAGTCCCAGTTTACAATACTAGGTGTTCTTTGGTGGAGAAGAAAAACTTACTTCTTAATTCTCCAACTAACCTGAGATTCATGGTTTTCAAGCTCTGCTATAGAAAAGGGCCTCACTCTCAAGAAGACTTTCAAAGGTTGATATGCCTGTTCATTAAAAAACAAAAATACACAGTTATAACGGCCACTTTTTAAGCAGAACACCCCCAAATCATATTAGCATACATCTCTGATGCAGTATTTCCTATTTTATCTTACTGCCCCACTTTCTCCTTCCTTGTGAAGTTCAGACCCTAAGCTTTCATTTGCTTCTTTACCTCCTAATGTCCTTAAGTAACCCTTTTTTTGGTCCCCATCCCCCCTTAGTATTCTTTTATAACAAAGCCAAGATTTTGATTTAAAAAAAGCACACTATTGGAAGTATAAACTGCACTGCTTCCACCTTCTGGTCTCCCTCTATATTGAATTCGAGCTGTATTTTCTAACAGCTGCTCTGCAGAACTGCACTTCCATTTTGTATGGAGCATGTTCAGTTGATAGATTGACACATTCTTAGCCTCAAGAGGCCGCTTCATTACCACCATCCAGGCACTAGCCCCTCATCTTCCTCACAGCAACAACTATGAAATAGTTCTCAGTTGCTAAGGTGGGCTTTTCCATTCCGTACCATTATACAAAGGTCTCCCCATCCACGTAAAGGGATAATAGCAGGGAGATTTCTAGAGGGATCCCAGCATTCTTTCCTCACGGAGCTTCAAAGTCCCTACTTTGGCAACTTGTTCATTCAGCAGATGGATTTACCAGAGGTCTCCACAGCCCTCCCATGACCAGCACTCCACTAATCATACACAACTAAGTCACCTGAGGGAACTCAATCAGGAAACCTACCATTCTGAAAAAGCAGAGATGGCTATGCTATCTTCAAAAGTGTACTGCAGCACAGCATTATAGATTTTTATTTCCAAGCACCTAACAAGCTTTCAACAAGGATCTATATCCTTCTTTAGCTTAGTAAAAAAAAACCCAGTACAGTCGCATTACATTCAAAGTGCAATTACTGAAGTCCTTTACTTCCTTCTCAAAAGCTTAGCACAACACATCATGAGCATTGACCATCTGCATTTGCTACTAGCTATGATCTATTTGTAAGTAATGAGAAGTAAACAGAAGCATCAAACACATCTTGGGAGCAGAGAAATACAGCAGTTCTTACCAAAGAAATACTTGCCAGAATTAAAGCTTTAAAAAAAAAAAAAAAGCATAATCAGAAGACACATTACAAAACCAATCCACACCTCCTGTTCCTCTGTATTAGGCAATACTGTTGACTCCATAGGTGAGGGTTTACCCACTACCTTCAGAAAAGAAACTGATTCCAACGCATCGGACACTTCTGCAGAAACATAGTTTTTCCCCTCATCATCCATTGTTCTGTGCAAAGCAACTTGTAAGGGAGAAAAAAAAAAAAAAGCCCATCATTTTCTCTCAGAACATGCAAAAATACACGGAGAGCAAAATAAGCAAGGGTAGCTTGTATATAAACAAGCACTTCTGAAGAAAATAAGGTCCTCTAGAGAAGTGTGGGAGTATGAAGGAACTTTAAAAACACTACTGACAGTTGGGTTATACTAAGAAACATGCAAGTGAAAGCATACTGCCAAACTACTGTTGGGCATCGTTCTCATCCACCTGCAAGCGCTGGCCGCTGCCTGTGACCCCCCACCCCTGAAAGTCCCTAGGCGTCAGGGACTCGGCCACCAGGCCCAGGCCCGCACTCCGCCCCAAGGCCACCGTGCCCTGCCTCAATGAACCGACGAACCGTCGGCTCGGACAAGGCCCCGTTCGCACGCAGGAAAGGGACGGCCTCGGGGGACCGGGCAGGCACCGCCAGGCGGGCGCACCCTCCTCAGCC
>NW_009203725.1:0-22085 GCF_000690835.1 Fulmarus glacialis
GAAGAACGTCCAGCCTTCCTGGACCTCTTCGCCTTTCAGGACTGCCTCCCACGGGACTCTCTCAACCAGTGTCCTGAGCAGGCCAAAGTCTGCCCTCCGGAAGCCCATGGTAGTGGTTTTGCTGGCCCCCCTCCTTATACCACCAAGAATCAAGAATTCTATCATTTCATGGTCGCTAAGCCCAAGCCGGCCTTCGACCACCACATCTCCCACCAGACCTTCTCTGTTTGTAAACAGATTTCTAATATAATTTCTAATACAATTTCTAATATAAGAGAAATTTTCTGCCTTCTCATGCAATTGGTAGAAATTCTGAATGTGTACACAAAGTCAAAGGGAAGAAAAAAAGAATAAATTATCTCCCCTTAGTAACTTGAAGTGCCCCATGAGAACAAGGGCTAGCAACTGTGAGACTTCTGCCAGCTGCTTGCAGAATGCTTTATCTGCCTCTTCATCCTGGTTAGGTGGTCTATAACAGACTCCCAGCAGGATATCTGCCTTGTTGGCCTTCCCCCTCATCCTTACCCACAAGCACGCAACCTCATCATCACCAATTGTTGAGCTCTATACAATCGAAGCACTCCCTAACGTACAGAGCTAACCCACCGCCTCTCCTTCCTTTCCTGTCCCTTCTGAAGAGCTTATAGCCATCCATTGCAGCACTCCAGTCATGAGAGTCATCCCACCATGTCTGTGATGGCAACTATCATAGCTATCCTGCTGCACAATGGTTTCGAGCTCCTCCTGTTTGCTGCCCATGCTGCGTGCATTGGTGTAGATGCACTTGAGTTGGGCTATTGATTTCGCCCCCAACACTGGCATGCCACCCCTTAAGCTTATCTCTAGTGAGGCTGGTTTTATCCCCTTCCCGCTTCGAACCTAGTTTATAGCCCTCTCGATGAGCCCCGCCAACTCATGAGCGAGAATCCTTTTCCCCCTGTGAGACAGCTGAACTCTGTCTGTCGCCAGCAGGCCCGGTGCCGTGTAAGCCTCCCCATGACCAAAAAAGCCAATATTCCATCGATGGCACCAGCCTCTGAGCCACATGTTAATCAGGTGTGTTTTGCTGTTCCTTTCAGTATTCTTCCCTGCCACTGAAGGGATCGAGGAAAACTCTACCTGTGCTCCTGATCCTTCAACCCAGTGCCCTGAAGTCCCTTTTGATCGCTTTTGGACTTCTCTCCGCAACCTCATCACTGCCAGCCTGTATAACCAATAGTGAGTAATAACCAGAGGGCCATACCAGACCAGGGAGTTTCCTAGTAACATTATTAGCACCACCTGGAACAAAACATGGTTGCAACTGCAGGCACGTAGCTTTGAGATCCCCCTTTGCAGCCACTGGTTCCAGCACTGAGTGATTTAACAGCATTACATGTGTTTAAGGAACGTCTCTTCTGTGTAAGAAAAAAGCTGAGAGAGGACTCAGCTATTTTATATGCCAGGCCCTCAAATGAGTTAAAAGTTCTAGCTTGTCTTTGAATTGATGAGGTAAGTTCTAAAGCAATACCATACCAACACCTCACTGATAAGGCTTCCTTCTTCACCAAGGCATAGGCAGCACTCCTAAAAAATTAGGACCCATATATTGGACAAATTGCAAGGGTCAAGTGAATCAGCACTAGTGTCTTTCCATACTTACTTCCTACTTGAAGATGCACATTATGGCTTTGCCAAGGTGGCTAGGAAAGCATTCAGTATACCTCAGGTAGCTAAAATGAGACATCTCAATCCATGTTTAGCCGTCAAGGTAAGACCAATTTCTCTGATTGCCCTGAACAAAACCATGGCAAACTGCAAAATCAGATTGAAATGGGCTGAATTTAGGAGATTAAATTCTTGACTGAATCTGAGTCTATCTATCTTGTTTTGACATATGCACTAGGAAAACTCCGAACTCAGTTGTTAAAAAAAAGCTACTCTGAACACCAAACACGTGTGAGCAATACGGTCAGTGGATCTAATGTACAACATCTCACCATTTTAATTTTTTGCTCTATTTCAGACCTAAGTGAAGTGTTATTTTAGTACTCAGAACAAATGTGAAGTGCTTTTGTGAGATATAGTACTGAAAACCAGAACAGGGCTTTAATAGACATTGCCATTAACGCTCGTGAACTCGTTTTTTACATCATTAGCAACATGTAGCTATTGCAGTACAAGAATGATGTACCAGACTAATTATATTAAATGCATTTCCAGATTTATTCACCGTAACCTGTAATGTATGTATTGTGTTTAACTAGCTGGACTAAAATACTAATGAATCATACGGAGATACTTGAAAAAGCTTCTACTCAAGTGTTATGTTGGGTACCTATTTCAGATAAAAGCACACCATCTTTTGGAAATGTGAGCTGTTTGGGTTACCTGTTCATCATTTGGTCTCATTTGTGGCAGTTGCATGATTATATTGTTCGCTTTGTGATTCTGACTCCAATTAAATCTGTTTGTCAGAAGATTTGAAGCAGGAGTCAACATGTGAAATGCTGACAAATCTGTGTTTATGATAGCACCAGTATCTGGGAGGAGATTTTTTAAAAAGGCTTTGAGTGCCCAGAACTATTAATGCTAAATTATATCTAGTATCTACAAACTGCAGTTAGAATTAGCTTTCCTTTCACCTCTGATGAATTAGGTTTTGCTATTTCTAAAATAGCTATAAATTTGAACATCACAGGCAAGGTTCAATACAGAAAGCATATGGAAATTAAAATTAGCGATAGTGATCCCAGTCCATTTGAGCTGGAAATCAGAAAATGAAAGTGTAACATCACAAAGACAGCCTTCTGAGTTTAGCACTTGGCCTCTTCCAAGTGAAGGTCAAAAACACTGATATGATATGCAACTTTTTATACATGTTTCAATAGGCTAAAGATGTGTTTCCATCTGGCTTGAACTGCTCAAGGCCAGGTCGGGTCTTTCACCATCATAGTTAAAAGGCCTATCCTAGCCCTCAGCAAAGTCAAGCTAAATCTCTTCACTGTGAATTTGAGCAGGGTCTCAGTAACTCCCTTTCACAAATGCATGTCCTGCAAGGAAAGCTTAAAAAAAATCTTTTATTGCTGCTCTCTGAGGCGTTGGCATTCCATTAAAATAGGAAGTCTTCAGAGAGGGTATACCAATGACCTATTAAAAATGTGGAGTTTCCATCATCAGAAGTCTTTAAGAAAAGAATGTGAAAAATGTCAAAAAAGGAGCATGATTCTGCAAAGGGATGAAACAGATGACTTCTTTAAGTCCCTTCTAGTTGCACTTTTATATGATTCAACGACTTAGGATATATAATCCCAAGCTCCCTACAGTAAGCTAATGTAGTTTCCACAAGACACCAAGTCCTGCTTTTGTTTCCAAAGATGTTAAAAGCAAAAAAGCTATCAGGTTTCAAGGGGGTACAGGATGCAAATCCCCAGTTTGAAGAAATAAACCGTAGCTGTAAATACAACCCCTACAAGTAAAGTACTCATTTTATTTATGAGAAGTTCACTAAAACCAGTGCTAAGACTGTGGGTGTTATAGCATTTACAGAACACACCTTTAAATGCCACAAACACACACATCATCCTGGAAACCTACTATGAACATGCAGAATATGCAGAGAACTTTATTCTACAATAAACAGAACATTATTGAACCATATACTCTGTGTTTGCCCGTTATCTCATTGTACGGCATTACTCAATTTACAATTGTAAACTAAAACAATTTCTACTGCCTTCAAGTGCAAATGTCTGATCCTATTACAAGTCAGTTCAGAACTGCTACATAATGTGTAATGTTAAACTGCATTTTCATAAAAAAAACACAAAGTGGTGACACCAATTACAACCCTAAAGCTACAATCCTTTGTGAAAACATCTCATCAGAAACAAACAGATTTTCTTAAATTGATGTTTAAAATAACGGAAGAAGAAGAGAGGAGTTAAAAGGTACCACAAGTAATTAGCACTCAGTCTAATGGATTCATTAAAAAGGATGGAAATGACTCTTATATCTACTTGGAAAAGCTGTTTCTATAAACTTGTTTCCATGATCATTAAAAATGTGATAAAATGGACCACTTGGCCTCAATCCTTCCAAAAATTTGTTAAACATTTTCCTGTAACTTTACAAAATAAAACTGTAGAGAAAGAAACATGCAAACATACCCAATACCTTACACATGCCATTAATACAGGTATCTCGGCTGTGCCTTCCTTCAAAGCAAGGAGTACCATCAGTGACTGCATCAAGCATCTTCTCTGAAAAATGGCCATCTATTGGGCGACAGTGGAGCTCACAGGGGTTTGCTGAAAGGAAAACAAGATACTTTCTCAGAAAATACTTCAGTGGGACATTGAACTGTAATGCACAGGGAATGACAGTACGTCTTTACTGCACCATCCACTCACTTTCCCTGGCATATGCTGACAGAAACGGCCTAATTAGAAGCAGTTAGCAGAGCCAGGGTTATATTGCTAACAGAGGGACACAGGCCTGATAAATGCCACTTGTGGACTTCTAGGAAGCAGCTGGAGGCTGGTGCCCTCATGCCTCCATGCTCTCCATCGCTGGTACGTTAACAGCCAGCTGGCCGAGTCATGCAGTAATGAGGCTGTCAGCTGTGACGGAGAAAGGAATGGGAAACCAGGAAAACCAACTGTTATTACTGAGGGGAGAGGAGAAATCTGGGAGTGAGATTGGCAAGGACACTGACAAGCAACAGTTTTCTACCAGCTGATGACTGAGGGATTTCAGAGATAATTCATACCTGCTCATCACTCCTGCCAGCCTCTCTCAGACAGCAGTCAAATGGTTACTTCTGTTCTTCTGTATGTCAGTAAAGTGCCGCATCACTGCTTATTTTCAGCTATCTGCTGGCACTTAATAAATTATTTCAAACACTGGACTTTTTTCCTGCTTGGCAACTTATGAAATGGGGATAATATTGATAGGTCTGACAGACCCAGGCTGTTCTCAGATAGAACAGGGAAGCAACAGGGAAGGGAAAAGCTGTAGCAAAAACAATCTATGGATTTCTGAAACAAGGTTTTCTGCAATGGACCAGCCTTAGTCTATTCTATCCATGGAGTAAGAAGAGCCAAACACACACCACCCTGCCTCACAGACACTTGCCCTTGGGAATGGGAAATTTTGAAACTCAGGCTTCAGAGAGTTAAAGGACACAAATTTGATAAATAAGCTGTGTACATGGAAGATGAGTTAGAACTGAAACCACGGTCAAAGCAAAGACAGATATAATCCCTGCCCTTATATCATTTCCTGGAAACCCTCCAGCAGAGCCAGAGCTATCTGACCAAAAAAAAAAATCATCCACTGTCATATTGATGAGGGACAGCAACAGAGGACCTGTCCTCTAGTTTTGGTCTATTTCAAGACCCCAGTCTAGCCAGGTGCTAAAGCAATTTGTTCAGGCTCAGCAAGCTGAAATGCTTTGCTGAGCAAAGCAGTGGGCCTTAAAACCACCAGTCAGTAGGGACTTGAGGTCACCATTATTGAGCCATTTTAATGCAATCTTCCTGTGTGCTGCAGAGGTGCATCTACTGAGTGATGGTTTCATCCTATGCCTGACAGAACTGACAAAAGTCGCTGCCATGGTCTCAGAGGGATGCAGGGTAACTACACATCTTGTTCATCCTGGTTAATGAATTTGTTTCTTCTTCTTCTTCCCTTTCCTCCTTTGTTGACCTGGTCTGTGTCATACAAAGAACCGTGTTTAAAATTAGAGGAATTTCTAGTAACGAGAGAAATTCAAACTTTTGGTAATGCAACAAAACTGAATAATTTCCTACAAAAGAGTTTACTCTTTTGAAGGGGTAATTCACTCTCATTGCTCCGGTTTGTACAGCACCAACATATACACAGCACCATGCAGTGCACAAAAGTGACAGCAGCTCCTGCCCCCGAAGTGCTTCCAGCTCAAGGACTGAATCTTACACAGCCTGAGCTTTAAAACTATGAATCTCATTCATGTAAACAGGATCTCTGCAGAACTGGATCCAAAAAATAAAGCAACACTAAAGAAAATCCAAAACCTTAATGAGGAGTTTTGTGGTTTCACTCTTGTCAGTAGAGCTAAAATGGCATCTTAGGACTGACAACAATGTGGTGCTTGTGGCTTCTCAAATAAAGACGCCTTCGGAAAGGACAACAGAGTGATTAGAGGCAGAGGACACACATAGACGAAGGTTACAAAACTGGTGGAATTAAAGGTGGTTTGAGTCATGTTCAAGAATATCGACAGAGATGGAGCTACAAAAGCGTCTCAGGGAAGAACATAAAGTTTGTAATCCTTATCAGCCCTCAGCCCCTCTGTGAAAACTGCCAGTCACAACATCCATCAGTTGTTCTGATAAGAGCTGTCATGATAAGCGACACAAGTAACTTTACTTCTATCTGCAGAAATCTTTTTCGGGCCATGTGGCTAATTTGATTACTTTAGTGCTCTAAATTTTGTTTCACCTTACTTACCTTCTCAATGCACCATTTTTTAAACAGAAAGCACAATACCTTTATGGAAAGGAGAATCCCAGAATTCCAGCTAGTCTGTTACCTGCTCAGAATCGATCCTGATGGACACAGACTTTGCATAAAGCCCCTTCAGCTTTTACATTGTTCATAATGAAATATGTAGATCAGCAGTTTGATATCTGTACTTCCTCCCTAGCTGTGTGTTGACATAACAAGCAAGATAATATCCAATTTTATTTCAGAAATCACTGAGCAAGAAAAAGCAGGCAGTGCTGACTGCTGACATATTCCTGTCATAACTATGATGCTCTAAGTACATAACTCAGAAAAAGGTTGTAGAGAAAGATAACTCCCTTACTAAGCCAAAATAAAAAGTAAAAATAAGTAACAAGCAAACTTTCAGACTTGCAAGAGTTCATGATTCAAAGAAGGGCTTTCTAGGCATGAAAGCTTTCCTGGTCTTCCTAATTGTAGTAATTGATCTAAAATTAGATCCTACCTGTACCCACAAGTTTGGTATTGCTTTTCTTCAGATCAGTTTTCTACTGAGCCCGACTGGAAATGAGAGGATATTGCTCCCTCCCCACAAAATCAATCCTATACAATACTTATACTCCTGCCATCATTCTTCAAGTTGTTTTGATATTTCATCTGCACAGAAGGCTGGTTAGGGCACTACTGGGGAAATTATCCTAGCACTGTATTAGCCATTTATTTTCTAAAATTATTTATTTATCTATCGTTATTATTTTTTACAGCTGAGCTCAGGGACCTGACAAAAGATGAAGGCTCCATTATCCTAGGACTGTAAATAAACCATACCAGAATCAGCCACTGTCCTGAAAAAGTCTAACATTTTAAACACGAAACAGATACAGATGTAGAAAGTACTTTTATCTCCTGCTTTCAGGTAGAGAACTAATACACAAGGAAAATAAATAGATTTCCCAAAATAATGGAAGAACTTGAAAGCAAAGACTGGCATTGAATTCAGACTTTCTAAATCTTATTTCAGTCCTCAAAATCTAAATAGACTAAACTGAGATCAATATGAGCACTAGGGTTGCTCAGAAGAAACTAATTAAAGCAGCTGGTTTAGTTTCAGTTACTTTAGCAAATTTGATTAATTCATGATGAGACTTTAACAAAAAGTCTGTCTCTTAGTAACTTTTAGGCCAAAATATACAGAAATTCTTGCAATTCAGCATATGCATGAAACACTAGGTCCACTCTGTGAACTCTCAGTAATGACCACACAATCCGTGTTCAGAAAAAGCACACTGAATTCCCGATTAAACAGAGCTGATTTCTGCCTGGGTAAAGCCTACAGCATTTTACCCACCCTTCCACACCAAAGTGGGATCAAAGCCGCTTAGACTCCTCCTGCTTAGATTGTATTTATATCTACAACGATAATATTCATTCCTCAAACCCTCTAGGTAACCTGCTTTAATATTTAACCACCCAATGAAGATTTTTCAATGTGTAACCTAAAGTTCCCTTGTGCTGTTTTGGCTGTTTCTGCTTGCCCTGCCTTTTATTAACATGAAGAACTGCTGGGTCCAGCTCTCTCTGGGGATTCTTGTACTGCTTGAGCGGAAGGGTTGGGAAGTTGCCGTATGAAGTACAGCGACAGGAAACTTGATGCCAAATCCAAGTTTGAAAGCAGAAGAGCTACATTCAAACTGAGCTGATAAGACCACGGGTCCTGCTTTTCAGCCAGTTAACAAGGGCACAGATCTGCTTGAATCTCAACAGCTTCTTCCAGACCCGAGTACAACACTGCACAGAGCCATGCAGTCTTGCTAGCCTGTATCTCTACTAGCTCAGGGATATGCATGCTATATACCCATAGAAACTCTCTTCAAGTAGTTTGCATTTAACTTACTCCCTCTTCTCTTTTCTAGAGCAAAACTTGCTGGAAGTCCCCTTCATGTTGAGACTCCCAAGGATACTCAGGTGCTCCAGCTTGAGCACATGGGTTTCTGTGCTGCAGGGCAAATTCGCAATAGGACTATGCAAGTACCCCAAGAGGCCCAAACTCATTTAAAACAGAAGGGAAAAATCTCAGTTGGAACCTTAAATATAGTTTAACAGTAAGATGTCATTCACTGCTTTTCTGCCAGGTTGCTTGTTAAAGCTGCTTGTTGCATCTCACCTTACATTAAATCATAAGCTATTCAAAAGAGAGTCTTTGTCCTTTTGTGAAGGTACAATTTACACAACAGAGAAGGACAGTGTTTAATTATGTGACACTCATTAGAACTGTAAGCTATGAAATTAAAGCCAGAGAGAGAATTGTGACCATCTAGATCATTTACTGTTTTTCCAGCAGGATGAAGGAACACAATGTCTAAAATGTCAAAAAATGTCTAGCTCAGGGTTTCATCTCCTCAACCAGACATTTCCATACAAAAACTGTTACGTGCACTCAGGGTTTGGGAAAGCTTCATGCTATTTTCTTTTCCCCTTATATCCAATGTGCAGCATGAGAAGATTTAAAATGCCTGATAATAAAACACAAGCTGTATTGGTTTTGCGTGGCAACATTTTGGTAGTGGCAGGGGCTACAGGGGTGGCTTCTGTGACAAGCTGCTAGAAGCTTCCTCCCTGAGCCAGTGCCAGCCGACTTCAAGACGGACCTGCCGCTGGCCAAGGCCGAGCCCATCAGCGACGGTGGTAGTGCCTCTGTGATAACGTATTTAAGAAGGTGGAAAAACACCTGTGCAACAGCAATTGCAGCCAGAGAAAGAAGTGAGAATATGTGAGAGGAACAACTATGCAGACACCAAGGTCACTGAAGAAGGAGCAGGAGGAGGTGCTCCAGGCGCCGGATCAGAGATTCCCCTGCAGCCCATGGTGAAGACCATGGAGAGGCAGGCTGTCCCCTGCAGCCTGTGGAGGTTCATGGTGGAGCAGATATCTACCTGCAGCCCATGGAGGACCCCACACACAAGAGCAGGTGGATGTACCTGAAAGAGACTGTGACCCTGTGGAAAGCCCGCACTGGAGCAGGCTCCAGGCAGGACCCATGGAGCTGTGGAGAGAGAAGCCCACACTGGAGCAGGTTTGCTGGCAGGACTTGTGACCCCATGGGGGACCCACACAGGAGCAGTCTGTTCCCCAAGGAAGGGACCCATGCTAGAGCAGTTCGTGAAGAACTGCAGCCCATGGGAAGGACTCACATTGGAGAAGTTCCTGGAGGACTGTCTCCCGTGGGAAGGACCCCATGCTGGAGCAGGGGAAGAGTGTGAGGAGTCCTGCCCCTGAGGAGGAAGGAGCTGCAGAGACAATATGTGACAGAGACAGTATGTGACGAATGGACCACAACCCCCATTCCCCGTACCCCTGCGCTGCTGGAGGGGAGGAGGCAGAGAAAATCAGGAGTGAAGTTAAGCCTGGGGGGAAGGTGTTTTAAGATTTGGGTTTTATTTCTCATTATCCTACTCTGATTTGATTCGTAATAAATTAAATTAATTTTCCCCAAGTCGAGTCTTGTTTTGCCTGTGACAGTAATTGGTGAATGGTCTCTCCCTGTCCTTATCTGACCCATGAGCCTTTCGTTATATTTTCCCTCCCCTGTCCTGCTGAGGAAGGGGAGTGATAGAATGGCCTTGGTGAGCACCTAGCGTCCAGCCAGGGTCAACCCACCACAGAAGCCAAAACCTTCTTGGCAGCAAGCTAAAGTAGCAACAGAGTGCTGTGAAAAGTCTTTGAAATTGGACTGCACCAGTTAAGGGGAAAAGTAAGGGAAGCTGGTGTACCCTGACAAAGATTGGTGTGCATATGGTAGCATGGTGATTAAGTCCCCAGAGCCCTGAAACATCAGCTCTTTTTTGTGTGGGGTTTGCAAGAGGCTGTTGGTTTGCTTTTGTTTAAAGTCTTGTGTTTGTTTAGGACAAACACTCACAAGAAAAGCTCAGATGGCTCCATCTCACAGTGAGAGCACTGTTCATGATCCTATTTGAAGTTATTTTGCCCAGGACACCTTTAGCAATCAATGAAATGTGAAAGAAAATTTGAAATTGAGGTGGGAGGAAAACTCTCAGATGTATTTCAGTGCAGTAGGTAATGCTGGCTGGACAAAACTGGAAGCAGTGCGCCCATGATAGCCACCCGCCCTCAATGATACAATGATGATGTCAGATGAAGGATCAGCAGAGGATTTGGCCAAATCCCTGCTTAGATGAGTGTTCCCAGGAGAGCCTGTCTATCTGAACAAGCCAGGATTTTTGTAAGTTAGAGGTTAGTAGCAAAAAAGCACTTCAAATGCTGTTAATGGAATGTAAGAATGAAGTTGCAAACATTAAGGACCTCACAGATCACGAGGAGACATGTAATTCTAGACTGAAATTCGGCTGCTAAGAAAACAGGTGAAAACAGTCAAAAAGCTTTTTAAGCCACAGAAAAAATACTTCCTTGGTATTTGAAGGATTTTGCAAAAGGTCACTGAAACCCAGGATATTCCAGAAGAAATATATCAGGCTCAACAACGCAACATTTTAAAGATAAGTAGTTTGTCTGTAAAGCTCCAATCAGCTCTATTTGAAACACGGCATGGACACACGATAGGCCTGCCTTCCAGAGTGCAGGAAGCATTTGATTCATTATTCTTAAATGCCCTTTAAAAGCAGACCTTCTGCAACAAATGCACATGCAGAACTACCAGTTCTGTAGCACTGCCCTAGAGAGGACAAGAACAGAACCAAGGCTGTACCCTGCAGTGGTACACGTAAGTAACAGAGAGGACTGGAATCCCAATTTCAGTGACAGGCAACTGTATAAAGTAGTTTATGAGTTTGGCTTTGGACTAAGCCTTAGGCTGTTAGCATTTACCATGGTTTGTTTTACTGGGAGTACTTCTGAAAAAGTCTTTTTCTATGAACCATATTTTCTTTTATCAGAAATTTTCCTGGAAGTCTGTCTGCTCCTGGTTCATCTTCAATGGTGTATTTGTCAGATGAAATTGAAACAGTAGCTGAAATTTAGGAAACCTATTCAGAACTGCCAATAACTCTGAAAATGCAATGAACATGCTGAAAAAAACTATTGGCAAACAAAATTCAAAGTTGAATCTTGAGCTTCACTTCCCTAACTAGTTTATTTTTTCATAAAAAAGTTATATTGCTTGCTTCTACTGGATAATCTACATCTTACATTTATGCATACAACAAGGATCACACTGCATGGTAATAACTATTACCCCTGTATTTAGTAAATAGCTGTTACAAAGCAAGTTATAAGGCAGAGGCATTGATTCTGTCTCTACATACAGGGCAGCACAATACTGAACCTGTTGAGGTATTACTTCCTCAGTGTGGTGCCAGGTACACTTACCATGCAGATCTGAGTTTGGAAGAGGTAAAGCCACATTTGTGCAGCGGAACAGCTCTGCTTATTGGGTGCAGTGACGCCTGCAGGCCTAAATATGCAGCTCTACACTATACTACTGTACTTCTTGTTCTGCGGTTGACACTAAAAAAAATGGTTTAGGTCTATCCCAAACAATTAGTATAGATATGACTTCAACAGCTTTTTTTAGTGCAATGTCTTTCCAGGAACTGGGCTAGTTACACTCACAGCCATTATCACCAGAGCTTTGCAAAAACATCTATGTGTAGAGGAGAACCATTGCCTTTGTGTATATATAAAAGGCACACCTGCGTATGGAGGCACACCAGATTTTTCTCTCTAATTAATTAAAAGACTTATAATTCAGTGACTTCTTGTCCTCATAGGGGTTTCTCATAGGTCTCTAAATTTGACTTTTTATACAAGATATTAAAAAATCTGTAGCTTCGTACCTGTGTTATAAACGGGAACCCAGTGGTAGAATTCATTCTGGTAGGGAACTGTATCAAACTCACTGCACTGCATCTGACGAAAGGTAGGCAAGCCTTTGCGACAGGGGCTAATGTTACACATGCGATAGCGTTTCCTTTCTCCAGTGCAGTAGTCTCCTCCAAACTGTGGTCTAGAAAAAGAACATTGAGATTGGGACATAAGACTCCGGGTAAAAAATAGTTTTAAAAGAGCAATGTCTTTCAGGTTCCAGTGGGATAACAAGGTGAATCTGAACCCTTGACAGGGTAGAGATACTGTTCATATGTTCAAGTACCCAAACATGACAGTATGGAGCATATGGAGCACAGAGATCTAGACAAAGGCTGTATCCCAAAGAAGTTTTGGTACATTGCCCAGCTGAGCTCACAACCTTATCAAATGAACTCCCCCCAAATACCATTATTTTCCAGAATGTTTGACAGTTCTTCCAGAAAAGCTAAGTGATTTCTGCTGTTAGGCACCCTCTTAGTGATTTCTGAAAATGAGAGGTAGGGTCTTCATGAACTCAGATGTGTATTAGAAAATTCTGCCTTTCATGTTCTGTACCCATCAACTCGTGTCTGAAGCTCAAACAAAGCTGATGACATGAAAGGTGAGTCCTTGATTTCCCTCAGGAACAGACTGCTAGCTCTTGTTCTCACCCGGTGTTTGAGGACATTTATTTAATCATGGCAGTATTATCAAAGCAACATTTCTGTTATTTCTGCAAAGCCCGAATGCTAAATAACAGGATTTTTTTCATTTTGGGCAGAAATAAACTCCATAGACCGTAAGGATTAAAGAATGAGATGACGATTGTAAAAGGTGAGCCAACTGAATTTCACACAAGTATGCTTAACTGGGAAACAGAGGTGTTCTGTGTCTGTCAGCAGCTGCCACAGCAAGACAACAGTCTCATACAAAGAGTTTCCAATTCATAAGTACCTCAAAGACTTTGAATAAAAGGTAAGAAAAGATTGTGCACTCAGCTTACTCTGGGTTATTGCATGGTCTCTCTGCGCTCTGAACTCCTGCCCCACATGTCCTTGTGCAATGGGACCAGGATGACCAAACGCCCCATCCACCATGGATTGCTTCGGGAGTCTTGCCTACTGTAATGCACTCACCAGAGAAGCACCACTGAAGAGAGAAGAGAAAGGACAAACAGCTAAAGGTCAGTGTCGCAGAAAAACGTTATTGTGAATTATTTGGTATTTCAGTCCCTGAAGGTCGAAAACTTAAGTGGAAATTTAAATGGAGATGTCACAGGATGCCCCTCCTTCAAGCTAAACAATGGTTCCTCCGCCGCCCTTTTGCAGGCAGCGCAGCTTGCAGGCAGTGCAGCTCACAGTCACCTTGTTTTCTCCACACCGAGTTCCATCTGCAGCTGCATCCAGTTTGGAGCGGCATGAGCCTTTCACCGAGCACCAGAGCGTTTGGCAAAGGTTCTGGAAAAGAAAGAAAACTGCAGCAGTCTGAAGCAGAGCTGAACTCCTATGGCCAAGATTTTCAAAAGTCTCCCACGGTTTTGTACATCAATTTACAAAGCCTTATAAGGGCTGTATTTCCAGAGGCAGGTGTTCATGTTTTCCAGAAGTTAGGACCCACCAACCAAATTTAGGTAGGTACTCCTCACTGGTGTACAAGAAGGGACTATTGGACAAATACAAAACAGGGAATACTTTTTATCAAGTGAATTACCTGAACTATGTGAGTTTAAATATTTTCTTCATTGGCTGTTCAGCACCCAGCTACACACAGGAAAAATGGCTTTACAAAGTTTGAGCACTACTGTTTATAGTGAAGGTGAACGGAGTTTGTGTTATCTTTATTTGATGAGTACTAATGAATACAATGCTCAATTTTGCATTGCTGTCTGCCTGAAAACATACAGTGAAATCAAAGAAGGTTAGAGAAGCCAGCCAGGTAAGTAAAAACAACGTCATGTCTCCAAGTACAACAGCCAGGTTAATATTCATGGAGTCCCAAAACTGGATGAGGAAAAAGAGATCAAAACACAGGTCTCTTAAAACATTCGCCAAGCAGATGGCAAGGGAATTATCTAAAAGAAGCAGTCCAGGCTAGCTGGCAGAGAAAAAAGCCTAAGAAGAGAGAAAGGGCTGGGGAGAGTAAGGGCTCTGGTTGGTGAATGCTTGCGTGTTAAGTTATTCAGAAACTGGTGCCAGTTTAATGCAGTACATTGCCAGTAAAGCACAGCATTTCAGCTGCTGCTCCACGTGCAGTGGTCAACTCCACAGAAGGGATAGGAACTCCTGAGAGTCAACAAAGCTAGCAGGGCAAGAAACATTACAAATACCTTATAACGTCTTCTTCACTCAACCAGAACTATTTTCTAGAGAGTGAGGACAGACATCGAGGGCTATATCCCCCTCCTCAGTTCACATGCACACCAGCTTCTCTTTTGGTTGACACACAGGAGCCCTGCATGTTTGGGAACTCCTGAGTAAGCAGGGCTTTGTGTGGAAGACTACTTCCAAGTTGGAGAAACCAGGGGTGTCAGAGTGACTGTGCACTCCCAGCTAGAACAGCAGAAGCAAAAGGCCAGGGGCTCTGGGCCAGGTCTTGGCAGAGGCTGTTTGAACTGCAGAGTTCAGCACTGGGAGAGGGAACAGAGCTGGCAGCATCTACCTGTGAAGCAGCTGAGTGGCAGCTCAAAGAAAGGAGCCGGTAAGAAGGATCCCACTAGTAGCTCCCACTGGGATTCTCAGAGCAAACAACATGCCAGGGTTTGGGAGCCAACATGGAAACTGAGCACTTGCAAAAATCCAGCCCCAATGAGCTAGCAGCAACGTTTGGCCGAGTGTGAAATGCAAAACTTGGCTGCTGGTTTTTGACCTGCTTCTATCTAAAACAGCTAAGCTTGGGCACAGTTTGTTTTGAGAAAGTTGCCTTTTATTTACTTTCTGCATTGTGTGTTCACCTTCGTTTTCATCTGGAACACTAGAAAGGAAGTTGATAGTACAGAACATCTCAAAACACTGCAAATCTCCAGTTAGAATACAATGTCTGGGGCATTGCATCTCGCTCATCCAGCTGCTTTTGGGCAATGTATACAAGTCAAAGGTTGTTTTGCAGTTCCCTATCTATAGTTCAAGAGTAGCATTACTTAGCAGCTCTTTATGAAGCCATCATTGTCAGGTTCTTAAGGCAGAGCTACCCAAGTGTTCCAGTTGATGAATTTTCTTTCATTATGAAATTCATCCTTTATTTTAACTCTTGTGTATAGAATATGTTTTATGCTTCTTATTGTACGAAGTGCAGTCCTGCACTATGCTTCAGATACCAGAGAAAAGCACAGAAGCCAAACACAGCTTTCCACCGACAGTTACATTTTTATGAGGTGCACTCATAAATTTAGAAGTCAAGAGTTCGCAGAGGAAATTCTTCAGCTTTGCAAGAATTTTTCCATATTGATCTCCATGTACCAGAGCTTTTTTCCACCATTAAGAATACTGGAATAACAACAGTACAAGAAAAATCACTGTTTACTGTGTGCTTTTGGAGGTAACAGCCAGAAATTCATGACTCTGCCATGGATTCACTGCAAGGCAAGTGATTTTTATCATAAGCAATATGGTATACACTTTCCACCCAATCTATGAGATCAGGGTCTGTGCCTTAAAGAAAGTTGAGTCCAGAAAAAAACAGTTTCACTGAAGTCAGTGGAAGTTTTGGAGATAAAGAGGGCAGTAAGATAAGGATTCTGAGCTCTACAGCCTGTCCTACAGTAAGCTACAGATCTACCTACCACTTGGAAAATTCCTCCCCCTAATATGTATTTTGCTTTTCTTTTCCTTATTAGAGAGACAATATTTATGTACTTCAGAAGATGCTTAGAGGACTTACTACATAAATGGTTCATGGAAACCACCACCTGAATTATAAACCTCAGTCTTTGCTAAGTGTAATCACGGAACCTGGTGGCATCTTCAGCTAAATGCAGATTCTTCTCTCAAAAAGAATCTGTGGATCAAATGCAGTCAGACATTAAAAGTTACAGAACAAATGTAGCCTGGTCAGTGAGTGAGTGTTAAGTAAATAGTGGAAAGGCAAAGAACAGTCAGGCCTCTTAGACAAAATGACTACACTGATCATTCAACATACCAGGCAGACTATACTATTCACAATTCCTTTCCCTGCCAGTTCAGCTACCTGCAAAATACAGGCCTTCCAGTAAAATGCAAAATGAGATGATTGCAATTAATTTTCTGACATATGTCTAGCTGTAAAATTGGTTAATCAGGAGATGTTGAATGTAAAGGCCTACTAGGTTCAAACCCAGGGAGAGAGAGAATGAACCAATACTGCAAAATTACACCTTAATATTCTATCTGTACCAACAGACAAATTACAGTAACTGAGGAAACTGGAACAGCAGGTAATGAAAGCAATCTTTCAATACCTGCTTCAGGTTCAGTAGTTGCAGTTCAACATTGGTAATCATGTTATCTATTAAGGCTGAGAAGATTAATCAGACATAATCTCCCTAATAGATGGGTAGATGAGGATATACATAATTATCCAAATGGAATAAACAGTCAACATCAGCAGTCCCCAATCCACAGCTGTGCACAATACCTTGTCTAAAAACACTCCAGCACTGCTGATAGCCATAACACCACTTCTGCTACAGCTGTGTTTAACAAGGCGAGCAAGCTGGATGCTAGCTGCAATATTTGCTGCCTATTGCTGCCCAAAACACATAGAAAATCAGTGATCACTTAGCTAGACTAGCACTTGAAACCACTGCTGCTGAACTGTTCTATGTAGAAAAACGCTGTATGGAGCCAAATAGCTCTGAACATGCTAGGTACAGTTAAAACACCATACCACTGCACCTTAGCTAATATAACCTGTTACTCTGCAGTGGCTCCTAGCTCTTGTAGAGAGTTGTGTTGCTGTGACTATGCTGCTCCCTTGCATCTCCACATAACGCTTTTTTGCTGTGCTGTGAGACAGACACCAGGCTACTTTGTAAATTACACATTTCCACATAAAAATCCGGTGTTTCATGGGAAAATAAAGATTCTCCAAGGTACATGGACTGAAATTTCCTTTAATTAGTTAGACCATCAGGACATATGGAAAGAGAGCACAACCCTGATTTCTTCAGAAAACTCTTCCTGGAACTGAAGATTTGTTCCCAGAATGATTTGGTCAGTTGAAAGCTATAAGCTTGAAGCATCTTGTTTTTTAAAATGGGATTTAAGCTACATTGATAATTTACCTAGGATCAGTATTATAAGTTTAAAACTAAAATGACTCCACTGCTGAAGGCAGGCATTTAACAACAGATATGGGGCCAGATCCAGTAAAGGTCTTGCAAAACACAAGGCAAACAGTGCAACAACTCACGTCCAGAATCTGCAGAGTGGAATTAAAACAGTGTTAGGCAATGCACTGCACATCTAGCCTATGAAACTCTGACCATGCTGCATTTGTAGTTAGCAACTGAGGTTCACTAACTGCACTTCCACACTGCTCAAGAAGCTTAAGTTCTCGTTAGGAGAATGAAGAAAAACACACAGCACTTACATCCACATCTTCACAGAAAGTAGCATTGGAACCATACTGAAGCTGGCACTGGTGATGCACATCATAAATCACTCCAGGAGCAATGACTGGGGACTTTAAAACTTCTTTTTGAGGGATATCATCCAGACAGAATCCCCACCCACGGCTAAAAGACAAAACCGGCATATTAAAAAAAACCCTACAACCACACTTTTTTGACACTTCTATACAGATTTTCAATATCTAATTCTTAATGTTAATTTTGCATATGGCCTTTGGAAATAATACCTCCAGATTCCAGCTAAGTTATGCTGAAGTGCTAACAAACAGCACTCCATCTAGTAAGGGAGGGTTTACAAAGGCAAAATATAGCTTGTCAAAGTGGAAATATCACGAGGTCATTATGGTTTGCAGAGTGACTTCAGAGCACTCCACAGCCTCTGGTTAAAGTTATACCATACTGCTGCTTTTAGAAAGAACATAACAAATTTGAACAAGTCATTGAAGTCAAGCACATGTCATTGTGGCCAGAGGCAAGGTCTATGATGTTCCATGAGAGTCCTTGATGGAAAGGCTTCTTTCTTCCTGGCAACCGCAAAAAGTTGCAGGTTGCACCAAATCTGAGCCAATATGACAAGACTCAAGTTCACATCCAGAAAACAAGAATATAATGGAGCTTTACCCAAATACTAAGTGAGTAATAAGCTTGGGGTATGCCCTCCATGGGAATTAACTCAAGCACACTACAAAAACCTACATTTAGTAATATAATAATACAGGATTTACTTTAAACTCCACATAAACATCTCACATACAGTTGTACTCATTTCAGGGAAATGCTACAACCTGACCACTCACTCTAGGAAACGTGTGATGTATTCCTTGCTGCACTGCGACCAGGTGAGTGGAGTAGGATCATATTGCAACTGTCGGGACATAATATATGGGCGCTTTCCAACAGGCTCACAGTCATTCTCTTTTCCATCGTGCTGGATACCAAAACTGGAGATAAAAACCAACATTTAACAATTCCAGCTGATTGGCTGTACCACAACACCTACCTATGGGTTCCACACTGTGCTTAAAAAGACACTAAGGTTGCTTCCTCCCCCGGTGAGCTGTAGATACCTGTTTGCTAAAAAAAAAAAATATAGAAGATCTGACCCAAAACCTACAAAAAATCTACACTCCAACAGGCTTTCAAACATGTCTGCTATGTACAGCAATATTGTCCTGCACAAAATAAAGAACAGACTGTCAGAGACTATACTCAGGGGTATTTTTAAGAGAGTCAAAACACTATTGCACAGTCAGGCCAGGAGTCACAGTTTAAGCCTCAAAGTTATGTTAAAGCTGCTAAAGCTAAGAGCCCTTCCTAGCACGTGGATCCCAGTTATTTCAGACTTGTACCACTTCAACTAAGATCAGGCTTTGTAACGCTCTGTCCTACGCTCTCTTATAATCACGTCTCTATTGCTTGTTTCTTTTTAGACCTCTTTTGATAGATTGAAACAGAGATATTGTTTTCAGAATTACTGAACGTTCAGTGAGTTTGCCTCCAACCTTCTTCCTATTCAGCTTTCTCAAACTGTGCCTTACAAACAGATCTCCATAGAAGGTCTTCCCAACACTCTTCCCTCCAGCTTCTTGGCTTATTAAGAAATGTCTTCATTCAACAGCTTGTAAAAGTCATAAACATAAAAAACTTCAGGGGGGATTCAATTCAGCATTCAACATATATGCTTCCACATGACCTCATTGTGAAGGAGATTATCTGAAATAATAATATACAAAGATATTGATATATGAAGATGTTGACGCTTACACTGTTAACATCTGAAGGTGTGTAAGCCCTTGTGTTAAAGAGCAGTGAAAGAGCAGTTAAAGAGCAGGTCCCGATTCAGTCACAGATCAGGCAACGTCAGTTCAAACCACTTAAGACTGTTTCTGGAAAATGTAATCGTACCATGATTCAAATGTTCCAAAAGCAGGGCACGATTTCAGTCAGAATCAACTCCAGTAATGGGTCTGAGGCATAAAAGCAAGTGTGTCCCTTGCTGACAGGCTCTTTTCCATAAAGAGGGTCTATTGACACAGGAGGCTGCAAACGGCTAGAGGTACAGTCTGGGGAAGAGTTGACTTTTGGCATTCATCTAAGGAATGGGTGCGTGGCTTTCTTCTCATTTTTTGTTCATCTGTTCTTACAGACTTTTATTGTCCATTCTCAAACTTTTTAACATATGTACTCTAACCTGGCTTGAGGGAAGGATGGTTTCATGTTAACAACAAACCCTACAGTATTTAATTTTCTTTGTGGAGACAATTCTTACAGGCAAGGCCCTGCACCACTCCTGCAAAGGCAAGTATATCAGTACTCTATCTCATCCAAAGTACTCATCAGTACTCTATCTCGCATCCAAAGGATAGTGAGTTACCAGCCACCCAGGCTAGACCAGGAGAAGGTCACACACAGCTCTATGGGGAAGAAGTGTCTTCTGATAACGAGTGTTAATGAAAAAAGCTCCCTGTCAGCAAGAGGTTGTGGGAACTAAGTAACTAAACCCAAAGCACCCAGATCCAATTGTAATGATTTCAGTATTATTTACTTCTACTATTTCCTTTCTGGCAATTGAGGGGTTGGATAAAGAAAGGCCAATTAACGGGTGATAGGATCAATGCTTGAATAATCTTTGTATCAGATTATAATTATTATTATATCACATCAGGAAATAACAGACTTCATCCTGACTGGTGGCTGGATGCATAATGAAAGTAATATGATTGTAGATACAGAAGTGAACATGTCACCTAGCCAAGCAACAGTCCAGCTGAAACGTGCAGGCACTACAGCAAAACCAGAGTATCCATGAGATAGGCCTCTACCTGGCGGAAAACAGCTCAGTGCCAAAACAGATTCAAAAATGAGAATTTTTTCAGGTGAGTTTAATAAACCAACTAACCAGCCAAAACACCCTTAGAAATGGGAAATACTGAGAAATCTAGTTTCAAGCAAACATACCCAATCATAAAAAGTTTAGCTGTGTTCAAAACTAAATGCCCAGGAACTTTAGTTGACTTGACCTATATTAATAGCAATATTAATATACAGAAGATACCAGTTATTAAGAAATGCCCAAAAGTGACTTTGTTTGTCAGAAAGG
Source organism: Fulmarus glacialis (assembly GCF_000690835.1). Classification (NCBI taxonomy): domain Eukaryota; kingdom Metazoa; phylum Chordata; class Aves; order Procellariiformes; family Procellariidae; genus Fulmarus; species Fulmarus glacialis. Next base: position 20,991 of record NW_009203725.1, read on the forward strand.
AGAACAAAGATTTGAAATTTCTGTGAAGTTTGACTGCTTGAATTAAAAATGGATTCTAGCTAACCTGCAATATTGAAATACCTTGACATAATGAAACAGGTATGTTTTATATAAATTATTTGGAGATCATCTAAAGTAATTGCATAGTAGTTCAGTATATGTTTGGAAAAATTAGCATGATTAAGTGATGCTTCTTTGTAGCTTAATTATTTCATCGTGATGTACTGCCCTAGCAGACTGTGTTAAAAGGGGTAGACAATTATTTGTAAATATAAACAAAGGTCAAAGGCTTAAGAATCTCTTTCTTATTCCTTTGCTTAGAAAAAACACAGTTTTGATTTTAATAATAGAGACATTAACTCACTCCTTGTTTTGCTTGTATGGCAATTTGAGTATTAACATACAAATAATAAATTAAACTCAGCTAGGTCCCTTCTTCATTTTCAACTATACCTGTGTCCAAGTTCATGAGCAATAGTGAAAGCCAACGGAAGCCCAGAATCTTCATTGATGTTACAGCTTCTGTGAGGTTGACACATGCCTGACAGATGAGACAAACCTAAGGTTTCACATGGACGATTCATGCCAGCACAAATGTCCTTTCTAGAATCACAAAAGAGGGGTGCCATTAAAAGAGCTTAAAACCAACTGTAGAGTGTCACTTACATTGGGTGGTAAGTCTCCACCTTATAACGGATCAGTGCTAATTTACATTTTAAGCAAAGCATAGTGTTAACGTTTTTACAAACGTATGCAACAACAACATGCACTTGTTCTGCTACTATCATATTATACTGCTATAATTTGTAGCCAATATTTATGTTGCTGTAGTGTCTAAATACGTATGATTATTGTCAATTTGCATAAGAAAAAGTTTTAAAACCTCCACCTCTGACAGCATTTTGAAGCATGGTTTATTAAACTCACCATACCTCAGTTTCATTCAAGTGAACTGTTTGAAGCCTGTTTATTTGGAGAGGGACACCACACATCATTGTGGGTCTTCTTCTTCTCATTCTTATTTTAATATTTGTTGACTCTCTTCTTTACTGTACCGCTTCGGGGGGGGGGGGGGGGGGGGGGGGGGGGTTTTTT
>NW_009203725.1:22116-48785 GCF_000690835.1 Fulmarus glacialis
GGTTTTTATTGCCTTTAGACTTTAACTTAGGACTTTTTTTTTGCAGACCTTAGACCCAATCTTTTCTCTCAGTTGTGTGCAAACTGGATCCATTTTTACGGACCTGTGGAAGTTCTGTTTTATGCCCTGCCACAAACTCCCTGTGTAACTTCAGACAACACCTTTAAGTTTTCTGTGCCTCCCTTGCCCACATGTAAAAAAATATTTAGTGTCTCCTTAAATACGGAGATAATGTTTAAAAATCATACACTTTAAAGCTTAAAAATAAATGGCACTGTGTTTGCAAAATACTCTTCCTTTCTGAGCTGCACCTGTATATTACTTTAGGATTTGTCATTACGGAGTTGTTCATCTACATGCAACGTTGTTTTGGTATATTGCCTCAAAGAATAATAGAGAAGTGATTCAGCACAAAATGAGACAGGATCAAGTGGGGAAAATGACCTGAGCTCTGCAAATTGCTAATCTCTCGGAACATACAGATCTCAATTTCCTAAGATGCATCTCTAATAAAGCACCCACATGCATACATAAAGTGTTATACGTACTGTGAAAACAAATGAAAAATAATCCCTTTAAAAGGTATAGCAGGTCTAACTTTAACCTTGTTCTTAAAATATAGCTCATATCGTCTGCCTGTGTAAGTGTCAGACACTCTCACACTAGGTAATTTTTGCATTAACACTGTGTTTCAGAAACAGCATGTCTTTATCAGAACACTGTACTGGGTTCTGTGCAGGATAAACTAACTGATGGCATGAGCCCATAAAAAAAAATCATCATCAAAAAACCGCAACTAAACAATAGTCAGTCAGAGCCGCTGAACCACCGTCATACCTGGTTAGAAGGACAGCCACATCATGGTGTGTAGGGTTGACGTCACTCTTGGGATTGACATTCTTCTGCCACTTGCAGAAGCTGGCTAGTGTCTTATCAGCATGGTGAACTATCTTCAAGCCTTGCTAATGGAAAATGAAGGAAAATATTATTGTAAAGACCGCACTGCATTGCCATAACATGTCAGTGATGTTAGCTGTGTAGCTGGGTAATCTTTGAAATGCAATTGATTGTGCTTTTGCCTAAAGCTAGAGCCATCATTAAGAGCAATGACATCTATTTATCTAACATATTGAATATTAAGTTAAAATATTGACATTTTTGTAATTGGTGCAGCTAAAGTAAAAATGCTAAATGCAGAAATGCAGAAATGTACATATTTTTTGGTAAGTGAGCTTCATAACGTCCGACACTGAACTGAAACTTTCAAACAAACATTTTATATTCTCTTGAAAGCAAGTTTTCCTCTATAGAGAAGGTAAAGACTAACTAGTGTGGGACTTCACACTCAAATTTGTAACTCAATGTTATGTGAACAATGTCATGCTCAGGGAACAATTATGCTTCTAAGGGTGTATTTCTTTCACAATATTTTTCAATTCCAAGAGAAACAATGCAGTCATAGATGTTGCTTCCTCATCTTATTATTATATAGTATACATGCAAGTTACTGAAATTTCTTCTGAAATACAAAGTATGCAAAATAAATTAATACAAAACCATATTTCCTCATTTCTGGTCTTGGGCATTCACCGTATCTTATCTCAGTTTACTCTATTTAAGTAAAGTAAACTTTTTACAAAGCATCTAAATAACGTTGTTACCAGATAGTAATTTCTGGGTAACCAAATTTTGAAAGATATCCACACTGCTGCTTCCAACATTGCCATGCTCAAATGAACAGGAATCCATGGCTTATTATCAAAACAGCCACAGAAATATAGCAAGTAAACTTAATTGGAGGTCACCATGGACTTCAGCTCCTAATTGTCCTGTTAAGATGTGAACTACAGTTTTTGGCCCGCATATTCTTACACTAAGGGCTATAAGGAGAGGCTCGGATTCTAACAATTATTTCAGAAGACATAGCCTGACCCCATGGCTTGGTTCACTGCTTCAAAAGCATTGGGACCATCCAGCTTGTGGTTATAAATCATAAGCCACTGAAAAAACGCCCTTAATGTGTTCCTGCAGTCAGAGCAAGCTATGTCATGCACAGTGTTTTAAAAATAACTACGAAATTATGACAATCAGCATGTATTTAAGCATGTAGCAACATATTTGTGAATGAGAGACATTGGAAACTACCAATGTATAGCCGGTTTGCAGCAATTAGCATCTACTTTGTCCTCATTTTTTTGTTTCGAAAGAGATATAAAAAGAAAAATGTGTGTTTGAGCTGCACAGTAAGAGATTTACTTCTTCAGAGACCTGCAAATACCCTAGCATTACAGTTTATAATACATTTTAGGTAATGCTAGGTAATTAGATTCTGAGCGATGATGCATAATTTCTGTTTCTCATCTAGTCTTCCTTGGCATCCCATGTTCTTTTGACACTGGGGAGATTGCATTTCCCCATTCTTAATTTGCCTGTTTTAATTACATTTTCCTTGGCAGTTTTATGCAGAAATACCTGAAGTCATCAGCTAAATACCTTGCTATCCAGGGCAGCATTTATTCTAAAAGCAGACATGCCAAAGATTAATAGAAGAGTAAAATGAACACGTTATTTTAAGCAAATAAACCTTCCTCTCCATAATTATAGCTTAATGCATTGAACTCCCAAGTTTTATAAGTGACATTTTGAGGAAAATAAAAACCTTACCTCCTCCTCCTCAAAGAGGATGAGCCGGACCAGCACAATGTGAATTGCATTGCCAATGCTTGGATCGTGGAACAACCCTGTGACCTGTGCCAGAGCCAAGAGGTATGAGATTAACTGATTCCTCTATAGCAGAACAGGACTTTAGAGAGAAAATATGACATTTACTTCAAGCACACTGTTCATCTTGGGGTGGGGGTGTTGTTTTGTTTTTTAAATCCTCAATGCACTTCATTGAAAGTTTACTGAAATGCAATAAATGGTAGAACTATTGCAAAGGGCAGCTCTGCCAAATGAGTGATGATACAGGACTTGGCAAAAGTTACTAAGCTAAAGAGCAAAAGCACACACAAGATTATTTTATGTCCATTTCCTTTTCAAGAACTTCAAAGTTCTTAAAAAACCCTTGCAGAAAAGAATGCAACATCTAGAGTCATGTAACACTGATGGGGAGGTCCACTCAGGGTGCAAAAAACCCAGCATATCAAATCGTTCTGTTTTGATTTGATAGGAATCAGCTTCTGCCACAACAAAGCAAAAATTAGTACTAGGCAAAGAGAAATCAGTTAAATGTGGATAGTGTTGTGTTTTCACAGCACAGAAGAGGATGATAAGAACAAAAGCAAAGATAATGAATCTATTAAAAAAAGAATCCACATAAAAAAAGAGCAAGAACTGAACTCAGCAAAAATTTGACCCAAACGTCATAAACGTGATCACAATGTTGAATTAGGCAGGAGGAAAAGGAATCAGAACGGAAGATAGTCATAACCTATGTATATGTAAGCTATGCCATATATCAAAAGAAATATGAACAGACAAAATGGGTTGTGTTTGGGTCAAAACTGTTTTGCAGAAGACCGTTAAAGGAGAAATTACCAAAATGAAGTAGAAATTGTGTTTCCAAAGGTCTGATTTGGATATGTGCCTTTTTGAAGGTATTAGACTGAAAACTGAATCATTGTGAGTAACCCTAATATCTCAGGTACACACCACAGAGAAAAAGACTTGTGTGCTCCTGAATCTGAACATGACAGGGTTTTATTCCACATATTTTCCCTGTGTGGACAAAATCTCACATGCTCAAATAGGCTTTGTGTCTGTTTAATCAGGCACACTGCCTCTGTAGCGAGTCAGACTGCTCAGAGCACAGTTCGGAATATACTGTATAAACATAAAGGACAGATCAGTTACCATGGCTAGAATTACACTGTGATTAATTTCATATATATTACACATATACCATGGTAACGACATAGAAGACATCCTCAATAGACTCAGCAAGGTCAGTATGTACTATGATATAGATAATAACAGAAGACATATCTGTAAGGCAGTCTCATGAAACACTATTGCTTTTCCCAGGTCAACTTACGTTTTCAAACTTGCCACACAGGAAAACATTGAAAGTTAAATATTTATTTTTTTTCAACGTGGACTTTGTATTATAGGCAGGATACTTATCTGGAAAAACAGTTGTACCGGTTTTAACTGGTATAGAGTTAACTTTCTTCATAATAACTCACATGGTGCTGTTTGGATTTGTGACCAAAACAGTAACACAATGACATTTTAGCTCTTGCTAAGTTACTACAACTTCCAACGGGCTCCTGTGTGCTTTTCTCATCCACAGAAATGGGAAAGAATCCATATGCTTAAAACTGTAGAATTTCTCTCTGTTGCTGTAGCTACCAAACTGAAATCACCAATGAGCAACAGGTGCCAGGGGAGACAGGGAATTTCAGTGGAAAGAAAATTAGTGCTAGCATTTATAGGTATGAAACTTCTCTCACTTAAAATCCAGAGAAAAATTATGCCTATGCAAAATATAAGGTAAGAAATGCTTTAAAATACAGAGTTTCAATATTACAATTCTTTCAGTGAACAATGTTACAGACTTGTTTCAAGTTGATGAGTAACATAATCAAGTTAAAATCTGCTTCATTCACCTATCTAAAAAAGGGAAATATTGTACATACCATATTCATTATAGTGAGGATATATGATTCCACATGGTCACTTCCATGATATTCAACCATCTTACTGTCTGCAACCACAAGCGTCTCCACCCATCGCTCCTTGCTGACAGAGCGCCGAGAAACCTTTCTGACAGCCTTATGATTTTGTTCCCATCTCTCCCTCCCATGCTGCTGCTGCTTGAAAAAGCTGAGGGTATCTGGAAGAATAAGAAGCAACACTGACTTGAAAGCATTTTCAAGCTTGATTTGAAGTGTATGGTTGTTAACACTTGCAGACAGAATGGTAGCATCGCAGAATCCCAGGATGACGTAGGTTGGAAGGGACTTCTGGCTGCCACCTACCTGACCCACAGCAGGGCCAACTCCAATGTGACACCAGCCTGCTAAGGGCCCTGTCCACTAAAGTTCTGAATACCGCCCTAGATGGATTAAACACGTACCCAAAAGTTACCCCTACCCAAACACCAGGGATTAAGGTCCAAGACAGAGCCAAGCCAAAAAAAATTGAATTTCGGATGCCATTTTCAAGGAATTTCTCTTCTGTGGTTTGGCTCTAAACTCTTTAATGACACCAGTTCATAGTTTAAGATAAAGAATACGCTTCCCCCACAGGCAGCTCTTATTCTCAGCAGGATGGCACGGGAAGCCCCGTGCCGTGGCACATCCATGAATAGTTTGTTCTGTGCACGGAAAATATCCCCGAAGAGTGGGGACACTTCACCAGTAGGTGTCATCTAAATACCAGCCAGGCAGACAGCCATAGGCTCCTCATCTGCTGTCATTCTGACTGACAGGCAAGGCACTTACCATTTCCACTATAATTTTGGGATCCATGCCTCTAATGCCTTTCGGGAAGAAGTCTTTGCTCTGTAGAGTTGCTAGCAACCTTGCACTGCACTCATTGGGGCTAATTACTCTCCATTCATTCTAGCTTTGAACGCCAGCTGACTGTGTTACCAGGGAAATACTGGGGATGTAAATACTGAAAAAGAAGTGAGAGATGCTAGTCTGACAGCAACTGGTGGCATTTTTCCAATCCAGAAGCCAGAGAAACACTTCTACAGTGCTGGGATTCCCCAAGTCCTAGAAAGGATCAGGAGAGCTTGCTGCTATTACAGATACTGCATCTCACTCACGGAAGAGGATGTCCTTATTCCAGATGGGGCACATCCGCAGGGCAGAAAGACAGCTCCAAGTGCTTACAGCCTGTCCAGCATTACCCCCACTACTGTGTGGTAGGGGATAGTTATCCAATAGGTATAGGTATCCAATACCTCCACCTCCCAACACTGCTAAGTGTTGAGGGACAGTTACCCAGACCACTCTTCCCTTGAAGAACGGATGACCTGGCAGGTAGGTCCCGAATCTTGTGTTCACACCAGCAGAAGATCTGTTACGCATTTGTCATGAATACGCCGTTTGCCCTTTAGAAGACCTAAGTGCAGCCAGAATGTATCATGGCATCTTGCATGTCTACAAAATGTGGCACCATCGGACTAATAATGATGTGTATAACACAACTCTCGGCATAAAAGGTGATTGCTATCTTGGTTTATTGTATATGTGCAAATGAAGATGCACAGGTTTTTAGAAATGGGTTCTCTGAGGACAATCTGAAAGATGCCTAGAGAAAGAAATGCTGATACTGATAACACATTATATGTAAAATTGAAATATGCCACATTAATAATCAAAACTACAGCAGTCACATTGCACGTTTAGAACTGAGCTGCAGTGCCCATGCATGCAGTACACAGCAGCTCCATTAGTTGACACACACTGTGACCAGTTAGCACTACGTTGCAGTACCAGTTCAGGACTTCAGCCAGCACCAGGCACATACCACCGAGAAGCACACAAACCTACAAACCTACCCCAGTCAGGTTCATTCTACTAGATGGAAACCTGTACCTTCCTGGACCACCTTTTAAAGGATACTGTATGAAGCTGAATTAATAAATATACTGTGCAGAACGTCATGTATTCTATACTGTAGATTTAGAATATAAGAAATAAAGAAATAAAGAAATAAAAATAGTTGTAAGTAGATTTCTTTCTGCAAGAACTGGCATTTGCATTTTAAAAGATGCTGAAAGTACTGCTTGTGGAGGACAAAGAACCACAAGATTTTGACCTGCTTGGCAAGGCAAACAGCATAAAAAAATAATTTAATGTAAGAGAAGTTTGAATAAATGTAAATAAATTCCAATAAACATGTATGCTTGTAATTTTTACTATCCATACATTGTCACAATAAAGAGCCCAAGAATATCAATTTCCTTTGTGATTACCAACGCAAATCACTTGTCAGTGTCATCCTATGCACCCACACAAAGAGACTCTGTCCTGTAGATATGTCAACTAGTAAAAAAAGTTAGTCAATAAAGAAAGTTACTTCACCCAGCCTTTGTTCAGTTACTGCAATAACCTCTGTGAGAGGCTACTTATGAGATGCATTCATTAGTCTCTCTTGTACATTTGCATGGTTTTCAGCATTCTTTTTTGTATGAAGCGCAGTTCTCAGTATCTACATTTTTAAGGGTTTCGTGTTTAGAAAAACCTTCCCCACAGCTATCTGAACAAAAAATTCTGTTCAGACTGCTGGTTAAGTGATTTGTTTATGGCCAAACAAAACATCACACCAGCTGCCAGGCTTTGTATTCACATCTAGCAAAGAGTTTTGTTTATTGTCTGGACAGGTGATAGCACTGGAGGTAAAAATGTTTAAAGCCATACAGACTGCAACAGTGAACAACCCTCAGGGAAATGTTTGGCATCCTGGTTAAGCATGAGGCTATGTACCACAGGAAAACCTCAGAAGAGATTCAAACTGTGAAAATTAATGCCAGGTAGCGAGAGGATTCTGCAGACAAAACTCTGTCCTCAGTGACCGATTCCCTCCAGTGCAGGGATCTAACCTGGAAGGGTATCATCTAAGGACTGGATCTCTACTGTGTTAAGTCTCCTGGCAGCATTTTTAGTTAGATGAAGCAGAAAGGGAGAACCTCTTGGAACTACGCTAACATACAGGGAGCTATAAAGTATGGTTCTGCTTCTGCTTTTATGTCTCTCCAAATGATGATTGTCACTGTTAAGCTTTTCATTCTGAAGTAAAATAATCTCACCTTGCTTTTACCTTAAATTAGCGAAGTGTTGCAAGTGATTTCAGCTTTGCTGAGAAACCCCAGGCACCCTGTTGTCCAGGAATGGAAATCTTGACAAGGAGCCCACCAGTTCAGGAATACCCAAGAAGTGATGGATGGTCTGAGACCTAGTAACATACACTGCTGTCTGGGAAAAGCCTGCCTCCCCACACTCTTCCACCATACTGCGGAGCACAGCACACTCCACAAGTAGCAGAGGAGAGAAAGGGGGTACTTGAACCCTGAGGGTTTCCATATATTTTTGAGAAAGAGATATAACACAGGTACGTATAGTGCTGGAGTCCTTAGGAATAGAAGTGAAGGTAGCGCTGAAAGTATATCCAGGATAGTCTAAGAATAAATAAAAAGAAGGTTGTAGGAGATTCAGCTAACAAACTGCAGGAAATTCAAGCAGCAATACTCAGAAGCTTCTATCTGTTGTGGGAGATAATTTTGCAGATGTGAGGCTCTTATTAGAAAACCTGATTCAGCCAAATGAGTCACATACAATGTTCCATAAGTCATATGTGATATCCAGCCATATCACTGCATAACCAAGAAGAAATGGTGTAGATGATATTTCGTCAACTTCTAGTTAGAAATGGCTGATGAATTTCAGCAAAAGGGTTGGTTTTTTAAATCAAAATCTGAATTGTTTTCAATGAAAAATAAAAATGTCCCCTGAAACTATCCATACAAATCCTATTTGACTAATTCAACAACATATAGGACATTTAACTCTCAGTTACACGGAAAAAATTTAAGTTAACTGTAAGTCTCAACTATGTATGAAGAAAAAAGTATTATACAAACTTTGCCAGTACAGGTTAAAGCTGCATGGCTTCTGTGTAGGAAAGAAAAGTTATATTCTCTCTTTTAGAAAATCAGTTTCATTTTTCATTAGGTGACAACAGAACTATATTATAATTTGCTAATCCCTATTAAGAAAGAGCTTTCTAATCTTTAAGAAGTAATATCAATAGTCTCACTATAAAAAACATTTAAATTCTTCTTCACTTTGAACAACTGATCCACTCAAAATGTTGCTTGATTAGGTTTTTTTTTTAAATTTCTGTCCCCCCCTCCCCCCCCCGCTCTTAAAGAATAGATATGATTTACCTCACTTAAAAGCATTACGAGATTTCCATATCAAAGGCTTTTCTTCCACCTTTGTTTCCTGAAGGAAGAGTGCAGCATACAGTGCAACACAAGGTGCTAACTGCACACAGTCACCTTTCAACACCTTTGGAGATACACAGGGTTTTGAAGAAGTAAGGTGAAAATGGCTGGAAATTCCCAGAAGAGGAGAATGCAGCCTACAGCTGAAGGCTGTCAGACAAAATATAGCAGTACTGATTTATGTCTTCACTTTCTATCCTCATCTCCTTTCTCTTTGCGCAGGAGCTCTTTCATTTTTACCACTCTTTATTATTCACAGTCAAAATACTACATCTCCAGACATGATGCTAGGGATTCTAGACTAATATATCCCACACTGTTCAGAACTTGCTACATTATGATTTTTCCTATACCTTCACTTTGTCTTTGTCCTACAATGTGCCTTTAGTTTAAGTATCAACAAAAAGACTATAGTTTTGGGGTGAGTTCTTCAAGAGGTCAATAAACTCTGTTGAACAGAGTAATTGTACAAGGGGAGATGAATAAACGTATGAAATCATTATTAATAACATTAACCTAGCACTAAAAGGTACACATAAGTCCAATCATAGACTAAATAAAGGAAAGGCTGAGGAGTGACACAGCTAATAAGAATTAAAAGGGTAGTAAGGCAGAAGAAATCAACACAGTTTTCTGAAAAGTGATTATTATTCCATCAGCTTTGGGCTACATCTAGTAAAGGACTTGGGATTTCCCAGGACAGTGCTCTAGCCACTACACTTCTGGATAAGGAAGGTGGGACCTTCTCCTCTTTCATTCATGAAAGAGAGTGACTCTAATAGCTTATTTACTGCAAGAACTTACTAGTTATTTACAAAACTCAAATACAGTAAATGAACCCCTTCCCTATTCTAACTACCTCTGCTGAAATAAATAAGGCAGCTATCTAGAAAAGCTCAGTGAAACCAAATACACTAGAAATTTTGTACACATAGAATCTTCTTATACATACAATCGTAGTTTCAAATATCCATAACAAAACTAAGCCTGTATGCTGACAATGCGAGACTAAGGGCTCACGCGCTATATGGAAAAACTATTGTGAAACAAGGAAGAAAGGATGTGACTTTAAAACAGAATAGGTAAAAAAACCAGCTCTTTTTATAAGCATTTCTGAAACAGGCTAAGCTAAATCACACAAATGTTTTCCAAGTGTGAAGCAGTGTTCACACAGGAAAATATTACTGCTATTTAATCACGTACTTCCCCATGTTGACAACCCTCAAGTCCCAACAAAAACAAGCACAGAGAAAGAAAGCTTACAACTTTGCAAGCTTTGTTTAACTTTAACATATGAAGTATCAAACAGTAGAGTCACACCACTCTAATGCAGAATGAAGCTAAAATTGGACCTGTGTTGACTGATGCACTTAATCAGATACTGCTGCTGAGTGCATCTGCTGCTCATTACCACTTACGCTGGAAGGATGGAATGATAAATGTTCTGGGCCACTGGCATCAGGAGGTACACAGAGAACAACGTCGTGGGAAACAGCTATGCCTGGAGCTGCCTACGTTTTGCAACCACGATTTTCCTTCTGCCTGAATGTTCTTATTTTTTTTTCCCAGGGATTAAACCCAAGTTAGTAAGGGACAATAAAAAATTATAGCTGCATAAGATGCTGTTCTAGGAGTACATTACTCAATGTCGTTTGAATTTTCCATGCTCATTCACTTGGTAACTTCAGTGGCTGGTTCCTCATACTTCTGTGAAAACATGAATGTGATGGATTAGAAGAACAAAGTAACTTTTCTATGAACTAATCTAGCACTTTGTAAAACAGCAGCTGAAAACAGTTTAACTTGCAGCACAATTCTACTTTCATTTGATGAAAAACAAGTATCTTCTAAAACAGAATACACCTCACTGTAAAAAAAATTTGCAGATTAAAAATTCCCAATAAATTATGTCCATGTCTTAATATTTCTTACCAAATAATTTAAGAACTTTTGACCTAAGAATGACAGAGAAATACAGTTTTGGGGAGCCATTATGATGCAAATCAGAATTTAAACATATGGGCTTTATTAATGATTTTTCTTCTTTTTACATATCTATATGAAAATTCATTCACACAAAATTATTGCAACTAACTGAAAGTGACATCTTGAAGTAGCTGTCCGTGCATTGTCATGGTTGATCTGCTTTCCAGCAAGGTTAACCAAATAGTATCCAGAAGCTCTTGAATCAGACTCCAAAAATTTCTATTAATGTTCTATAAATTTAATTTACATAATAATGAAGAAAAAACAAAATGGTTATATGCTGGTGATCAGAGGTCACCAACCTGCTTAAGTCAGGAATAAGAATATGGCTAGAAGGCTACAAGTATCTTATTCACTACATGAAAGACACTGAGGTGCTGGAGCGTGTCCAAAGAAGCGCAACGAAGCTGGTGAAGGGTCTGGAGAACAAGTCTTATGAGGAGTGGTTGAGTGAACTGGGGTTGTTTAGCCTGGAGAAAAGGAGGCTGAGGGGAGACCTCATCGTGCTCTACAACTACCTGAAAGGAGGTTGTAGCGAGCCTGCTGTTGGTCACTTCTCCCAAGTAACAAGTGACAGGACGAGAGGACATGGTCTCAAGTTGTGCAAGGGAAGGTTTAGATTGGATATTAGGAAAAGAATTTCTTCATCGAAAGGGTTGTCAAGCACTGGAACAGGCTGCCCAGGGAAGTGGTGAGTCACCATCCCTGGAGGTATTTAAAAGCCTGGAGGTATTTAAAAGACATGTAGACGTGGTGCTTAGGGACATGGTTTAGTGGTGGACTTGGCAGTGTTAGGTCAGTAGTTGGACTCAATGATCTTGAGGGTCTTTTCCAACCTAAATGATTCTATGATTCTATTCCCTAAGCTTGCATGCTGCAGGTAAGTTTGTGCAGGCACTACAGAATTCAGCACTGAAAGAAAGCGTTGAAACTCTGGAATGATACATGTTTTCTGGAGCTTCTTGGACATGTGGACAGGAAGACAGTTACAAACCAGCAGGATCCAGAAACTGGCAGCACAGGTCTCTGGAGTGCCCATTAGTTCTTCAAAGTTACCCAAGTGATTTGCACAACAGGCACTCATTGCAGGCTGCCCTAATGCCAAGCTTCAAGAGTTGGTGAGAACGTAGGAATGCTGGACAGAGAGTATCAATACAAAGAAAGGTGCCAGAAAAAAGCAGAATGATGCTGGAAGAGGCAAAGGACAGGAAAGGACTAAGAAGAGTTGTAATTCCAAGGGTTTGGGCAGTGTGAGTGATTTAGATGGAAGGTTTGCTCTTTGCATGTGGTTGGGATAAGAGAGCAATGTGGTTTTCAAGCTGTGCAGATTGCAACCAGCCACTTCAGGGACTTGAAAGGCAGCTGAAGGAGGCCTCCACCTCCTGGGCTTTAATAAGCTTGTGTACCCAGCAGCAGGCTGGGTGCTGTACCACAGGCACTGGGGAGAGCCATTCCTCTTGGCAAAAGCCATTAAGGCAGCTTATGTACCCACATTTACATATTTAAATTCACAATACTAACTGAATCTAAAACTGGTGAACATTAGCAGCCCTCTCTTCAAGAAAGAATGACTAAGAACAATCACATTTGATTCAGGGATTGTAAGTGAACTGGTACATTTCCCTGTGCAAACATTTTACTTCAGAAGTGTTGTGCAGCTCCTCTTTTATCAGACACCGAATACAGATACCTATTGAAGTCCTAAAATGAAGAAACATTTTGTTCTGTTCCCCAAGAGAACCACAAGCTGAAGTAAGCAAAGGAGGCAGGTATGTCAGCATAATGCCCTCCTCCGGTCCATACCACGTGCTTCCTTCCACACTGGTCCATCCTCCAGCCAGGGTATAAGTTTCCTGTGGTTTGACCAGGGATAAACAGCTGCAGAGCCAAAGGAGAGGATTTGGGATTCCCCTTGAGGGAAAACAAGAGGCCTCTCTTCCCACTTGCAGTCTTGCTCAGCTCACTGCAAACATCTCAAGATTTTCCCGTACCTCCCCGGACAGGACAGACTGATGCTCCGTACACCCAAGATGCCCATATTGGCTTTTTCAGCCTTGCAACAACTGAGGATCCACACAGATACCCTTCACAAAATCCTCCCTGTACTATCACCATCACCACAAAACCAATATGCCCAGCACTATTTTGCCTGTTTATTCTCTTCCATGCAGAATCAGAAATGTTGGGTGGGTTTAAGAGCCTCCTCCAGGTCTCCAAGTGCCGACCTGTGCACCACAGGAACTCCTCTCTGGCTCATTATTTCCCTTCAGTAAATACAGCAAAACCAGCCACTTGTGTCTCTCTGTGCTTGCAAATGGTCAGTACAGAACCAGCTGGGACCAGCTGCTCCTGTCTCCTCTCGTGGAGGGATAGGAAGTCAGAGGCAAACACACACAGGCAGCACAGAGCAGCTGCGAGATGCCACCACTCCTGTGTTTACCCAGCCTGTTGCGTGGTCCCAAAACAGGACACAGCCTCCCTGCAATCCTGCTCCAGCTCATAGCTTCACCCTCACAAAGAAACTTCCAAGTTAACAAGAATTGAATCTCAGCAGTTTTGGTTTGCAACTGTCTGTGAAAAGCATGGCTGCTGGAGTAAAGCTATTTCACGTCACCCATGTCTGTCCTCCTGCTTGGCCCGATCTCTTTGCATTCTTCTGCGCCTCTTCTCTTCCCGAAACACCAAACAACTCCCCTCACTGAATACTGTGCAAGGTTCCAGCTCAGCTGTAACTCCCATGAGCATCCTGAACCCCTCATGGTATTTTTAGGACAGAACAGACTCCAAAAATATTTAGGGACTGAACCAGGTCCTCTAAGTTGTGTCAAAACTACTTAGGTCACCAACAGGTATGAGCTCTTTATCTTTCCAAACTGTCCCCAAGCCCACAGCATGTATGCCCCCCTCCAGACATCCTACTGGCTACCATGAACGAACACTATCTACATATATTGAGACTCAATAGAAAACCTAACAGCTATTGAGTAGCTGCTCTGGGGCAGTCTCTTCTTGTTAACCAAGGAGTTTCATGTTCTCTGTATAAAACTTGCTGTCATGAGAAGGGCTCACAGTCTAAATAGGCTCTGTAAAGAAACAGAAACTTAACAATATTACATAATAATTGACAGTCTCCAGCTTCCAAATCACATTGCATGTTAAAAACACCGAGCAAATTTGCTCTTCATTCTCTCCATTGACTTCTGGAAGTTAATAGGAGTTCTTTCCATCTCAGCTGTTATTACTAGAAATAGTAATTTTGCAGAGTTTTTTGCAGTTGGGCAATATTACCAGTACACTGGGCCTCTACCTTATAGATACTCATCTCTCTGTTTTCTACACATAGAGATTATTTCTGATAGCAGCTTAAAAGATATTATATTTCATCTGTCTTATAATTCTAGTATTTGCTTCATTCAGTCCCCAGCAAAAAGAGGACAAAAACTGATGGTATTTGTGTGGTACCAGGTTGGGAAAAATGTGGCAAGAGGTTAAAGCTAGCAGTGGCATCCAGTATAGCTCATATTTGTTATTTAACTAGTCTTAACTATTAAAGTTGACACCCTTAAGTTACAGACTGTCTGACGTGTTCTGTAGCAGTGTTTCCTGACCACTGATGATCCATGAAGCATCTACAAGACAGTTCAAAAAAATTAACATTTCTACACACATGAGCAAGCCAACAAAAGAAGAGCCACAAATGATCACTCAAAGTTTAGCCAATTTTTAGCTGGACATAAATGAAAACTGTACAAACTACTAATTTTTTTCTCACCCAAACCAATTGATCCAGCAACTAAAAAAAGGCTCAGAAACACTATTCTGTAACAGCTGTTAGTAATGACCAGCATTCTTGACTTGCTCTGAGTTAGCATGGAGAATATTCATCAAAATACTATTACAGCATTCATTTCTGACATTACTACAATGTTTAACTGGTTGCCTCTATGGCTGTACATTCAAGGGACTGAGAAAGTGCTGTTCTGACATATCAATACGGTCCAGAGCTGCAGGAAAATTTTCAGTCTGCTACTTTTGTCACCAAAAATGTACATACAGGTCAACTGAAACTATTCACAAATTAATGTTAATACTTTAAAATTAATTGTCAAGGAAACACTGAAAAAGTCAAATGCTTCACTTCAATACTTTCAAAAAGAGACTTTTTTAAAAATTATGCAACCACTTTCAGCCTGAATACAGTTCTTTTTACTTAAAACAGGCTGAAGAACATGAAAGCTAAAAATGTTTCATTTCACCCTAGTAATTAAAAATGCTTTATTTGCGCCTGAGCAAAATAATTTTAAAGCTGAAATAACCTTCTATTTTTCCTTTTGTTTTTTGTCACAACAAAATCATGTTTCAGTGTGCACACTAACACATGTATCATTTTTCTCTTACTCCCAAAATGCCTCTTGTTTTCCAGCTTGACCAATGAACCAAAACTTTTTGTACAAAAACCAACCCCCTGGTCGTACTTCAGCAGCTGCAAGCAGAAATCACTCCTGAAAACTTGCTCCTATATTTCCACATGGAGAAGCAATCCTCATACACTTCTACCGGACTTTTCTATTTTGGAGTGACGAGAAACTCCACTACTCTAATGTAACTAGCTTATTCCTGCTTGACCTTCAGCTATAAAACACTGACACCTTCCTGTGAATGGCATCCTTACATTTCTAAGCTATACTTGCTGGCAGAGCTCAGCAGCCTTGGTGTCCCAAGAGAGATGCTCTGCCAGGGAACAGAGTACCCACCAGTAACTTGATTCCTCTCCAGGTGATGAGCTTTTTGTGTGCCATGGATATATAATGCCACTCCTGAAGCTTCATAGAGCAAAACGGCACTCTGTCCTCTCAAGTCCTCTCCTTCTCACCAAGAAAATACAACAGGAACTTGCCACATCAAGCTTTGACTACTCCAGTAAGTTAAATATAGTCAGGGAACATAGCCAGGCACTAGAAGTTGTTTGCCTACTCTATTAAAGTGCATGGTTCCCAGCATGGCCTCAGTAAGGGCCAACGAGCACGCTCTCAGTCAATTCCTGAGCATGGCACAGGAGTGGACACAGGCCAGGAATCCCTCTCAGCAGTCAGGATCTGGCCACTCTGCTCCAGAGGCTGAGAAAATTCAGTGTATGCACACAGAATGTTCTGTGCTACTTAGCGGCAATGCCAAAGAATACTGGAGTATTTCATTTATTAGCACAAACACGGTTTCATTGTGTAGGAATAGTGGTTGCCATGAGTATCTACAGTATGAGAGTAAATGCCAGCTCAGCACTCATCTTACAGATAAAAGTAATACTGTAAAACAGAATATATAGTGTTCAGAATACCACTGCATCTTTTAAACAAAATTTTTCAAGCAAAGTTATTAAAGAGGATGTCTATTTATGTTCATCATACAAACTGCCTGCCTTTGCAGCTATTCTGTATGTTTACAATGTCAGGTTTTTGCTACACATTCTAGCATTAGATTAGTATTTTCAGGGTATTTCTATCATTCGGTTACTCAAATATGTTCACATTTCTAAGAAATAATAGTTTCTAGTTCAGCTTTCAAAATGTACAGCTTGAACTGTGATGTGTTTCAAATAACCTCTTTCAAGATGTCAACAGAGAGGTTACTGGATACCCTTAAGCCTGGGAATTGGGGAACTTAGTTGAAACCATCCCACTGGCATCCCCTTATTCTTTGGCACTGCCACTACAAAAAATCTGCTTGGGTAGATTTCAAGAAGACAGATTTACCTACTTTAACTTTTCCAGATGTGAAAATAAGTCAAGAATTCAGCTAAAAATATCTTTTCAAGACTGGATTTGAGAGAGTTCTCCAGCTGTAACATGACAGTCCAATTATAAAGCACTAGACAGAAATAGATTATTTCACGTCCAAACATAAAACAGGTAAAATTAAAATTAAAATTAAAAAAAAAAAAATTGGTTCTAGACAGATCTTTGTCTTAGTATTTGCAGAACTGACTGGTTAAGAAATAAGCCGACCGCAGGTCCCAGAAGGTATCCTCTATCTCAGCCATAGAACCACCTACTATATGTGGTAGCCACATCAAAGAAAATGTATCATACAATTTTTTAGCAAAACACACAGAGAAAGAAGGAGGTAGAAGAAAAATACTCTAAAAACCAATATAAAGTACCTGGAGTACCCCTTGTAACTTTTAAACAAAACTTTTTCAATCATCCGAGGAGCTGAACAGAAGGTCCATTAGTGTTCTTTATATAAATTGCCAAGCTTTGTTTTAGCACTGCGTTTCAACATTTTATTTAGCTCATGCATATGAACACATTCCTTTTCACCTTTTTTTTTTCCCAAAAATAGTTTCTCACAGTTAATAGGTAATGTGCACTAACAGAACTGGAAAGGGGTTTTAAAAGCTAAAAGCAAGGTAGTAATCAGTGCTTTCCAAATACTCCAAAACCCTGCTGAAAAACTAGCGTCCTTGGCTGTTAGTAAAGCAAAGATGAAACCCCAATTTCTTATTTGTATTAGCTATTTTATGTGTTATTGCCATTCTCAGGAATTCTCCAATGCTTTCATTCTACAAACTGTACCTGCTCATTATTCAGCCAAAGGTAAGTTTACACAGGGCAAACCAGAAGTTATTGCAGCACAGGACGTGGCACAGCAGACAGGCTGAGACACCACAGAACTCCAGTTATGGTGCCAGACCCGCGTGACAATCAAGAAAAATTAGTCTTTATGGAGAGCCCTGTATTGGCACAGGCAGCTTAGCAGTGCTCCCAGCGCCCTTCACCTACAGCAGCTTTTGCACCCCCATGCAACCACTTCTACACCCGGGATGCTCAGCTCTGCCCTCTGTTTCCTGGTGCCAAGCAGCGAGCTGGTAACTAATTGTAAGCTCAGGAAGTTCTGCAGATGTAGAAGGAACAGCTGCCTCCGTGCCTTCCCCTGCGAGAGTGTATAAAGCATACTGTGCTGGATCACGTAGCGTGATTAGAGAGCAAATAAAGCCGACCTGTGCTTCCAAAATGAAGTGTAATCCAACACCCCCTGACAAATACATCTTAGCTGACAGTTCTGCTTCCAGGTTGCCACTGTGCCTGTCCCGCTGTCACCTCCAGATCTCTTGGAAATATGGCAGTACCAAAGCGATTTCCATAGCAAAACCCAAGCCTACGAGAAAATCCACAGGCATCTCTAACCATTTCACCCGCTACCATTGAGTTTTACTATGTAAAAGCCTACAAATGACAAATCAGTCTGAAGATGCCAATAGATAGTAATATTCAGAAAGCATTTATCTAAACTAACAGAGCAAACAAATAGGTAATGTCATTAATTTTATAACAGAACTAATTAACTATTGTAACGGATGGCCCAAGCCCCATGTTTGCCTTTACAGGATTTAAATTTCAACTGCTTTTTTCCCCTTCCTTCCTTCCTCTAGAATTATGGAGAAAATAGTACTTTCTCCAGACATCACTCAAAGCTATCATGACTTATTTTCATTATGAAGGAACTGTGAGGAGCAGGCTGAGCATGAGCCATTATGAAGGAGCAAGGGTGAAAGCTGGAGAGAATGGCTGGATCCTATTCCTTTGCTCATCGGCCATCCTTAGAAACACCCAAACCAAACACATACTTCCCTCAAATACCGTAGGCCATTCAATCTTTTTGGCACCATCATATGAGGCGAAATTTGAAAGCAAGATGGGGGAGTGGACAACGCTGGGTGACAGGTGTCAAGTCAGTGAAATTCTGTGCCTCATTTTCCCCATCTCCCACTCTTCATGCAGCTGTCCAAAGACCTTCATGCCTGAGGCATGCCGCAGACGCAGACGCCGACGCCAAGTTCTCATGAACGCACCATCCATCAGTAAGTGAACATTCCTTGCACACCAGTTTGTTATACATGGAAAATAGTCATTACAGTTCACCCATAATTCCAGAAACTTGAATTGTTTAAAAAGAATTATCTCAGTTTTAAATGTTCGAAATACAGTTTAAGAAATGTAAAGTACCACAACTAAATTAATGTATAATGTCTCTGTTGTAAAAGAGAAATGGCTACTCACAGAATAGGTCTTTGAAGTGTTAAACTATGCCTTTTAATTAGTTTGGTTTGAATTCAGATTACTAAGGCAAAGAAGAGAAGGACAGTTTGGAATTAACCTTGAAACAAAACGTTATTCTTTCAAGGTTTGATATGATATCTTTAAGAAATGCTGCATATGCTATAACCTTCTGATCTCTGGGCTTATACAACAGAGTTTATTTGGCCTTTCTCTGGACCAGCTGTTGTTTTTTCCATTCCATTTCTCCGCTGTATTTAAAATATACCAATCCCACTAGTGTGCTCAAAGTGAAAAACACATGCTAGCCCCTTGAGGGGCCTCCTTGTCCTTGGCTGAGGCCAAATGTCTTGTATTTCAGATGATGTTACTAAGCAATACAGCCTTAAAAGCCTCAGCCCCAACTCTGCTGTGCTTCTGCAGCAAACATCAGCAGTGCAAGAGCAGCTCTTACAGTTAAGATTCCCCCCTAAGCCTGGGCCTGAGAAGGGGTGGGTCAGTCTGGGAGTTACCGAAATGAATTATGCTAATACGACATCTTGAAAATCTCAGACACATACTGTTTTTAATGTTTTCTATTCTTAGAAGCAGGTCCTGGTAACAACATTTTCCAGCTTCATGACATTTTGAAAGATGACCATGGAGGTTCTCCTGCTCCGACTCAGCATCCAAGATTTCATTTTGCCTGATTAAACCCCTGAAGAGGCACCCATGCACAGACAACAGCTGTTGAATCAGCAGAGCAGGGACAGCCCATCATCCAGCTACTCCGTCCTGCAACTAGGGAGAGCTGACAAAGGTGACTATAAACTGCTAAAAGGAGCAAGGGGAGGAACAGCGCAAATGGCATCGAGACATCTCAGGGAAGGCAGCCGACAGCGTCTTTGCACATGAGAAGTTAAGGACTCCTGCCACCAGGCACGTCACACGAGCAGTCCTGTTACGGTAACACTGTCTTGGGGTGACCGGTGCCATTCTCAGCTCTTCATGAGTACCACTGCACGGGCTAAAGGATGCTTCTGGTTTTAGCCAGAGTTTTGAGCGTGACTTTTTCCTTTGATTTCAGTTTCCTATCAGAGACTGGTTGTCAGGGGCATTATAACTTGTTGGATGTCATGATTCCATTAATTCACTTCCATTTTTGTCATGCATAGGGTGGAGGCTCACCAGTAACACCAGCTATAACTAACTGGACTCCCTGTGGTTTGCTGCCTACAGAAAACTGTGTCAGAACCCTTCACAGACAGGAGCTATTGGGGCTCCCACACTAAGATGCCAAGAAGTTTGAAAGTGTTTGCTTAGAACTGGGTTTGAAATTTGCACTCCTGTGGAAAAGGAATCAAGCAAAGCCCTGTCAACAGACTCAGCCTCTGTTATTTTCCTAAATTACAATCTCAGTTTTCATTTGCAGAAAGTCCCTGGCTCCTCTTCCCTACAAGTAGCCTTGAAATTATAAAGGTATGTAAACGCATGGGGCCAGAAAGAGAGAAAAATGCAGACAGGTCTGCCTGAAAGAAACATCCAGTTCACACACATCATAAAACAGTATGATTAATTATAGCTTAAGGAGAGAAAAATACCCCAAAAATGGATAATGATGGATAAAACCAGGTTACATTCATCAGCTGGGGAAGCGGCTGCTCAGTAACCCATTCCCCAATATTAAGGCTATCTCTGCTTGGACAACTTTCAGCTCTCTGCCAATGTCACCAGTCCAGGCCTTGCAGGAAACTCCCTTCTTTTACTGCCCTTCTTCACCGTTACCTCCCCGGCAGATGAAATTTCATCCCTCTCATCTTCTTTCATCTCCTCTGAGAAAGACCTGACTGGCAGAAGTACCTCATGATGGGCAATGGATGCAACTGGGACACTGAAAAGCAAACACCATAAAGCAGAGAGTGGTTCAGTGAATATTTTACCTGGAGAATGTCAGGCAAATAATACAGAAAATGTCAGGAATGATCCCTTGTTAAAACTGCAGCACCTGAAAGAAGACTTTGATCCAAATCCAAACCTCCTCAGAGCTGAGGGGAATCCAGACTGACAACAGTGCAGATCAGAGAAGAAGGAACTTGATTCAGCTTGTTTTAGAGCTCAAGAAACTTGCTGCTAATTCTAACTTAGGCAGAATGGAAGACTCAGACTGAGGCTGTGTTTTAATTGTGTTTAAAAAGTATTTAAAATACAAAAATCTGTATCTCTGCAGCTTCAACTCAAACACTGTTTTGCAGCTAAGCAAAATGTTAGACAAGGCCTTTTTTAAAATGAGTACAAAACAGAGACAGCATGGAATTAGAGCATTTTTTTTGAAGAAATGAATAAAGGATATCAAAGCTTTGGACTTCCTATTTTGCACAAAAACATTCATTTTTGGGCAGTGTTTCTTGAGACTGATTAGAACGGTTTAGAAGAGACTTTCTCTAATTTAACAGTCTAATTTATGTGCACAAAGACTTCATCATCAGTTGTTTAAAGAGGACAGGAATACGTAGTTTTTTCAGCTAAGCCACCTGATTACATGTTGTTTGCTGAAGTAAGTTTAAGTTGAATATTTGCAAGAGAAAAAAAGCAGAAAGTGTAGAAGAGATCATAGCAAAAAATCAATATTCTCTTTTATGCTCTTTCATATAGAAGCCTGGACATGCAACAAATGATTCCACAAAGTCTTCAAAATAGTGCAGTATTTAAGGCCATCAACTAAAAACATTTGCTATACCTTTTAGCATAGCAATCTTCTGGCCACTTTTTTTTGCATAAAGGTGGATGGCTACTTCTGTTGGACAATTCCTTTTTCTAGAAAAAAAACTTGTGTGCAATTCTGTATGATCTTTAAGTGAACAGTGTCCCTCCAGTCTGTTATTTACATACAGTTTCTTCAGGACAGTTCAGAAATAGGACACAGTAAAGAGGTATATTTTGCAAAGATACCCTGCAACTGGTAATCTTTACATAAGCACCATGAAACCGACTTCGTCCTACCAGAAGTCTTCCACAATAAATCAAATCCAGTTGGCAAGTCCAGTAGGTCACTAAATCTGTGTTGAGGCAGATCTTTGTTTTCAGCAACCGAACGCAAAACAGTTCAGACATGAAGACCTGTGTCAGAAATTACATCCTGGACTCCAAAAGATGCCCTCTGCAGACTGCTGTCTAGTGAAATCGCATCTACTGAACACAACGTCCCAAGCTACTCAATACTGCCAGAAATTCATTATGAGAATGGTCTCCACAAACACCCATCACTGGAGCTGAGAACTCCATCCTACACTCAGCAGATAATCAGGAGTGCAGAATAGGATCTGCGCACTCAGAACATGCTACCGAGTAATTGTGTGTGGTGCGGGATAAGTCCGCATATGGCCCCACTTCTCCCTTAAAAGGAGAGAGCTTACAGTTTTCTACAAGACGACTGAAGTAGTGGTGGATAGAAAAAATCTTATAACCTCCTAAGTTACGCAGTTCCCCTCATTCCCAACTAATCATAAAGCTAAAATCTATGCTGAGAGTATTATGATCTTCTTTTAAGCACGATTCATCCAGAGGAGTCTCTCCAAGTACACAAAATGCATCCAAATTCAAGCCGATGCTGGGAGCACGGAGTGAAGAACATCAGCCCTGAGCAAGGAGTGGACAAGCTGCAAGGATACTTTGTTTCATGCAGAAAAACTGTGCTCAGACACCTGCTTAAAGCGGGTCACATATGACAGGAGGCTGCCAGAGGCTCATCAGGGACATGCAGATTTTGGAGAAACGGTGAACACTGAGCTCATAGCAGTGCATTAGCCCCACAGCACAAGTCCAGCACTTCTCAGAAGAATTAGAAATCTGTGATCTGCCCAGATAGAATAAGGTAATTGTCGTTTCTTTTTAGAAAGTTCACAGAGAGTTCAATATGACTGAGAAATCTGGCACTAACCAGACTGAAGGCTGAACAGCTTTGCCAAATACTACTCCATTAATGGGTCAAGTGTTCTGAGCAAATTTTCAAACTCCTGCAATAAAAATGTTTCCTAAATGCGGCTTAGCTTTCTGGGTTTTCTGTTTCAACTGTGGAAATAAGGTTTATAATTGTTCAAGGCTACTGTTAATCTACAAAAGAGAATGGCATGTGACATGTAACAGTTTAATTTTAAAGGTTGCTATCACTCTCCGAATCAATACTGCAGCAATTTAACATTTACATTACCAAAACATTTGTTAACCCAATCAGTGGCAATACTCAAAAAGTGCAATAGCATCACACACACTTTGATAAGGAAAGCTGTAGGCACAGAGCAAGAGCAGAATATATTCCTTTATGACAGTAGATGGTTAGAAATTCTGAACTAAATTCAGTCTGGATCCAGGCTGAGACTCCTCAATCTGACAAGCGGTTAAGCAAACTGCTTCAATGAAGACATGGAAGAGGACACAGTCTACCCTTTAAACTACAGGAAAGCAAGTGCAGTGAGCAAGCGTGGTGTAGCAAACACTAGTTCTTTCCAGTGGCACAGGGACTGAATAGAAAGACTCCGTTGAAACACAGTGAAGCAGATTCTCCCTCCTTATAGTTTTGACTCATATTATTTGGAAAATGGCCTGTCACAGAACTTTAAAATTTATTCAGTCATTGAGTGAGGAAGCGTATCACATTTCTGATGCCTTTTGGTGGCAACAAGTGACTATTATCACATTATAACAACAATCTCCTGTCTCCACATTTTCCTCCCTTACCTCCTGCACAACGCAAGTACCTATGGAAAGCACCTTCGGAGCTTATGAAGGTGCCTACGAGCTAATGAAATACTGAAGGTTAAATTCCAGCAGAAAAGAGAAGAAGATGAGAAAACAATCAAGGACTGGGAAAGCAGGTGCCAGCACTCTGCCAGCATTGAGCTTTCTCTGGCCCATGTTCAGCACAGACATTGGATCCACTTGGAGAAAGTTCTAGTTTTGACTCTGCATTCATTTAACTGAAGAGGGAGAACTGCACAAAATAGAGTATTTTATTCCTTTCTCCTCTACAATACTTCTACTGCCTGTAACAACAGCCTAGGCAGCTCTCAAGGACAATTCATTAAGATAGGATGAATCAGTCTTTGACAATGACTGTTCTACTCCACTAACTATAAAAGGAGTCAGTAGGTAACACAATTAGCTTAAACTAAAGTATTTAACTGCTAGGCTACTCAAGTTAAGAGATAAGAACCTTATCTGTGTCTTTAAAACCTGAAGTTCAAGTAATAATAAAAATATCTATTAAACATCTGTATGCGAATGAAATCTAGAATCCTTTTTATTGCTTAGTAAGGCTACACATTTGCACCTGCTCATTTGTTAGAAGTAACAGGATTTTTGACAGCAAAGTGAAATGAACACAGAACTCTTCTTAAATTCATACGTCAAATGTTAGAAACTCAGAGTTGAAGGATTCTTATCTCCCTAGCACAGAATCCAGAGGTTTTAGAAACAGAAGAGGACTCTTCTTTTTCTGGAGAAGGAAAGTACAGGACAATGGAAAAAGTCTATCTTATCTCCGATTAGCTTCTAATAAATTCCAGAGAGCAACTGGAAAAAAAAAAAAGTCTTCCTAAAACCTGAAAGAAAGTTAGAACCTTCTGCTTTTATTTCATGAACTTGTTTGGGGGGGGGGTAAACAATCTCTTGATATTAGTTAGCAGCAATTGTTTCATCCACTGCTAGAACAAACCAGCTATCATGTCTTTGTTTCCCAGCTACCCCACCCCTGAAATGTTAAATGTCCTGCTGTCTGCACAAGCAGGCACTCACTGTTTTCAGTTCAATGCAGACTGTTCCAGAGATGAGAGATACTCTATGTACTCCTGCCGGCTGTTTGTTTTGTTGTTCCTGCTTTAAAACAGAGGTCATTCTGACTGAATGTACCTATTCACTCTTTTTTCATGGCAAGCACCTTCTAGACAGGTTAGTAGAGCCTGTTCGTAGAAAGTGGAGTGATGGAGGGAGAAAGATGCTCTTCCCTCTACACTGAATTAATCTTCATTATTACAATTCAATCTGTGAACTCACCATCCTAAGAATAATAGCCTCTGTGTTTTGAAGAAACTAAGCAAATTAAGCTGAATAATAACTGATGTGGTTAAATACAGGATAAACAAATACTGCAAAAATGTCAGCATCATTCTTTAAAAGATATGGAAGCTACACAGAATGTACCATGGGTTCTGCCAGCAAGCAAGACTGCTTACATTGGCCACAATGTTCTTCCAAAAAAAAAAAAGGCCTTTGAGAATAAAACGACATCCTGGGCTTTTTTTCCCTCCCTCTTCTAAGTGGTTAAACAAAAGACTTCACTGTCAAAAGCCAAGACTAACAGTTTACGCTGTGCACTTGCAGACAGAAAAATTGAAGAGAATCCTCTGGCAGTATCAAGTTAATAATCAAAAAGCAAGACCATGATTCAATAAAATCCTGCATTCAGATATAACCCTTAGGAAGAAAAACAGGTAACTATTGTCTGAAACAGCTTAATGGCATTCTAGTCCCCTGTTAAATGAACTATGCGACCAAGCCAACATTCAAAAGACTTAAAAACCAGTTTTGCAGAGATGATGTTGCTCTGCTCCTTCAGCTCCCCTCGCCCCTCTACTCATTTCTACAGCACCCAGCCTGTCTCCTCCCTCCGACCCCAGTCTTATCCCATCACAGCTCCGACGCAAAATTGCTACAAATGCAAAATATTCAGTTATAAGATTTATAACTCCTCTGCAGACAAGGAGTTGGAGGTCCACGTACAACCCAAATTAATCCTAACTTCTGATCTGTGTGGAACTCATCTATCAAATCTTTTCAATGCCAAAATGAGGGCAAAGCATACGACAACTTCTATACACCTTAAGCTCCGATGAAGTATTCTCAGAGACCTACTTTAATACCCTAACCCTTTCTTTCCATAGTTATATATTATGGCCTCCTGCAGCAATCACTGGGTTGCAGTCTGAATAAACTCAACTACCCTCCTTCTAAACGACAGCAACCAGACCACCTCACCAGTCCAAGAAAAAGAAGTCCATCTATTCGTATCGTATCAGTCCCCTCTGTAACGCTGAGTCAGGAAGGGCTCCATTACATCACAGCATATTCATTCACAAACTTCACAAAACTTTCCATTTTGCAGCTTGTAAACAAACCAATACCAATGTGGAAGACTGCATAAAAACAAACAGAAAGAAACAGGAGGAGACCTCTTCTTATTCTGCAGAAGAGAGGATAATTCCTTCTCTCTTACATTTTATCTCAGAGCACTGTCAAGTTTTTAAAATCACTTATTTAGGAAAACAAAACAAATCTCCAAATCCTCAGTTTCCTCTCCTACAGGCACAAATGATTAGAAAATTATATATAAAGCTCAGGGACACTTCTCATTTATAAATTTTGCTACTTCTCACAGATTTCAAATGATATAGTAAGACAGCAGCTTGCAATGTACAGTATCGCAACACTACTTTCAAGATTAGCACAGAGTTTTGCATGCAGCTAGTGACTGAGTCATCTGGCAGTTGCCTAAGCAGCAGTAGAAGTGTACAGCACAAACTTAAGTTTTAAATTACATCATTTATCACAATGATTTTTCTCCAAATATCTGAAACTGTTAAGGGTACTGCAAATTATAAACTAATTAATATAATCATTGCAAGAGTACAGAAAGC
>NW_009203726.1:0-3666 GCF_000690835.1 Fulmarus glacialis
GGCTTTACATTTACCTTTCCGGGGTCTCTTTTTTTCCGTTCGTTCGTTTCGGTTTTTATAAATGTGAACAGATCAAACCGCTTGAGGAGAAATGAGAGTTTCCTTTAGTATAGCCACAAATGCCTTGACTCTGCTGTTGATGGTCTCCAGAAAATGCTGTAGAAACTGCCTTAACTGTGACATGCCAACTTTCTGTTTTTGTTCGTTTTGCCCTTACTAAGGTAGCTCATGAGTTGACTATCTGTATATGTTGGTTTGAGTAATTATGTTATTTATTCGTTATTTATTTATATTAATTATGAAGATCGATATTATTTGATCACAGATATTCTAATGCGCTTTTTTTGTCTCCCCCGCCCACCATTTCACTGTGCATTTTAGAAGATCTTTTTTTCTAAAGGGATCTGCTAAAAAGGTTTTAACTTTTATACCTAGAATAACACACGATCTTAACCATTTTATCCTGTGCAACTGACAGCTCTTACTTTTAGATGCAATCTCTTTTTCTACACACATTATTTTCTTAACTGTTAGCTATTTATAGAGTGCTTCGATAGAACTGTTTCAACTGTATAATTATTTACTATTCAAATAAAATATTTTCAAATTCAAGCGTGCCCCTGCTGCATCCTGCGTCTCCCTGCCGGGCTGGCCCTGGGGGCTCTGGGGGGGAGCAAGGGGCTGGGGCTGCGCTCTGGACTTCGGCTGGCAGGGTGCCCTGGTAGGCAGCAGCCTGCTCTGCACCTTTTGATGAGATCAATTAAAAAGGAATTAAAGGGGGGAGAAGAGCAGGGTGAGGTGTGTCCGGTCTTGGGGGAAGGCTGCCTGCTGTGCCAAGGGGTGCGCTGTGGCTGCGGCCCCACGCCGCAGGCACCGGCTGCCCTGGCCCTTGCCCACGGCTGTCACCGGACACAGACTGTCCCTGCGTTCTGCTTTTGGCCCTTGGGAAGAGCCGTGGAAGAGCCGGGCGTGCTAGCACTCCCCTCTGGAGCAGGGGAAGGCACCGATGCCTGAAGAAACTCACAGGGCAGGGGGAAAACACGGTGCAAAGCGCCCTGGCTTGCCCTGCGAGGGGAGAGCCGGCTGTGTCCCAAAGCCCGCGGCGGGGCTCCGCGCAGGATGTGCCTGCTCCCGGGAGCGTTCTGAGTAGCAGCGGTTTGGGGTCATCAGCCCTGATGTGTGCGGCTGCTACAGGGCTTGTGTCCATGCGTGGGAATTGCATGGGTTTGGTCAAAAAGTAGTTTCTTAACTTTTTTAGCAAAAATTGTTATAATATCACTGTAAGTGGGGAGGATGTATGCTGGGTCAGTGAAACCCTTCTCACAGATGTCGCAGCGCAGCCGTACGATCTCCTCCTTTGCCAGCAGGAGAAGCCACGGGGCCAGCCTCATGGCGTGCAGATCTGCTTGGCAACCCCAAAGGCAAACACCTTGTCACCTACTGGTGTGTTAAGGGCCGACCCTGGGCTGAGAGGTCTCGGCCTGGGTGTTCTGGTACACTCCCGTCTGGGGGACGATAATGCCTTTGAGGCTTTTGCTCGCTGGAAATGGTTTCCAACCTGTTCCTGCCACCTTCACTCACCTACAGGCTCTCGTCTGAGACGCGGCTGCTTTGCCGTGGGAAAGGCAGGTGACCTGCTGGAGCTTCCTGCAGGGAAGCTTCCCAGGACATGTCTGAATATTTTTTGACGTAGCAAAGCTTCTAGAGAAAGAAAATCTTTCTAGAGAAAGATTTTTTTTCCCTTGTTCAGTCAGGCTGAAAAGCACCAAAGCTAGTACGCTCCTGCTGCCTTGATTCCTAGGAAACCAACTTCGTTATATCGGGACTGACTTCAGGTCTAGGCGAAGCTGTGGTTTTAGCTGTAAATTGATACACTGAAAAAGAGAACACGGCCTCAACAGCCTCAGAGATACAGGCAGCAAAACGTGCTTGGCAAGAAGCGTGGTTTTGCTTTTCCCGGCTTCCCTGGCCTTGGAAAGCCCCAGAGACTGGGCTGTCACAACCCGGTGTGTCTCGGCTGGCTGCGGGCCGGACAGGCTCTCCGCTCGTACAAAGCGGGAGCTCCCCGAGGGGAGTTTGCCAATGCCCGCGGCAGTCCTCTCGGGCTGCCGGACGCTGTTTCCAGATGCCCAGCGCATCCTTCAGAGAGGCCCGGCGGCTCCATCCACACCTTCACAGGAGTGCCCCAGCTGAAATCTTTGCTCTAAGCCTGCGGCACCGACAGGCCACAAAACAACTGCTTCATATTGGTATTGATTTTCCAATAGTCAAGTAAATTCATGCCTGTTCCGGTAGGAGTCAGATAAAATCTGCTGGGGTCAGAAGAACTTCCCAGGTTTGCAGGGAACCGTCAGGGTAGCCATCAGCATCCACGCTCTTGCATCTGCTGCTAACGGGAACATACACTGCAGTGGAAAGTGTGGTTAATGGAGGCTCGTATTTTGGGGAGGAGTAAGGAGAGGTGAAACTGGAGTACTTTGTGAACTGGGCTCCGTTCGCAAACACCCTGTAGAACAGGGGACTTGCTTTTGGCGTCACGGGGCTACAGCAGCCTTGGCAGAGCGAGCTGCTGGGCCGTTTGGACTGCGCCCCTCCTTTCATCGGCTGCACCGCTGCAGAGCTTTGGGAGAAGGTCATT
This sequence comes from Fulmarus glacialis, assembly GCF_000690835.1. Classification (NCBI taxonomy): domain Eukaryota; kingdom Metazoa; phylum Chordata; class Aves; order Procellariiformes; family Procellariidae; genus Fulmarus; species Fulmarus glacialis. The sequence goes on from NW_009203726.1 coordinate 2,639, forward strand.
ATAAGTGTGAGGCACCAACTGCCCAAGGGATTTTATGGGGAGCGATCAGCACCAACTTTCCACGTCTCTTGAGACTCTGGCAGCGCAGGGCATCGCCCCACCACCACAGGTTACGAAGCCACCCGCTCATGGCAAGCCTCCTTTGGGCAATATTTCGGGGAGGGATCTGTCCCCACCCCTCACCAACTTGCCCCAGTGCGGAGCTGCGCCTCCCCTGTGCTGTCCCACTGCCTGGGCCCCCGACGCGGGACCTCAGCCTGGCTCTCCTCTGCCTCCACCTCCGTGTCCGTGAGACCCTCAAGCCCACTTTTAGCTCGGCGGATACGCCAAGAGCCGAGCGGCGCAGCTGAAACCGGAGCTCGACCAACGCCGCACGCAGCAGCTTCTGGGAATGCAGGTGTTGCCTTTTCGGTGCCATGTTCTCGCCATCCGGCAGTGCAGGCCGGCCAGCGCTGTGCAAACAAAGCCTCCTGCTGTCAGCTAACAAATCAATTTGCTGATGACTCTCAATGCGTCCAGCAGGAACAGGTTTGGGCACCACAGAAAATGCTGATCCTACCCCAAATGTGACGCGATTTCCAATTCTTGGAGGCGGTTGGCGTGCAGGTAGAGCGGTTGCTCACTCTCTGTGCACATGAGCAGGGATGTTTGCCCTGTTTGCAAACCGCTGGAGCCTTCCTCTTCTCTGAGCACACAAAGAGCTGAACACATGGTCTGAAACGGATTGTTTGCAAACTGAAAGGAACCGGGGAGATTAATTACAGGAACCTTCAGGGTCCTGAAAAACGCAGCTCGAACACCATCACTGAACCGTGGGCGCGGAGCTAGCAAGAAGCTGGGAAGGGCTTTTCCTGTCGGCGGTGTCAGCGCCAGCGCTGCTGCCAGCAGAGGAATAGTCTCTGTGATGCCGCTTCTCGAGTGTAATTTTTCAGCGGTTTTGGTATCGACAACATGGTGACTCGCAGCCACCAATGCAGCAGGTGCACCCATCGGCTGCCTCGCTTGGAGGACTTGCAGGGAAACACACC
>NW_009203727.1:0-35504 GCF_000690835.1 Fulmarus glacialis
AATAAAATAATTTAAAACTTTCAAGTTGTCTAGGAAATCTGTGTTTGGAAGGAGAAGTAGTTGTTCAGAGAAGATGGTATGATGTGCATCCTTTAAGTACACTGGCAGTATTGACAGCTCTTACCCTTCAGAAGGCATGATTCAGATTCCAAAACAGCAAATTATTTTGAATTTTGAGGTATGTAGGTCTTAGGTACCTATTATTTGGTTTATTATAGTACTTTATTTTTTCTTGAACAGAATTTGACATAAATTTTATGGGTTTCTCCAGTATAAAAGCTATTACCATAAATTATGTGATGGTAATGGAAAGACACACAAAGACATCAAGTTCTTTGTTTCTCCCTGAGCCTGGCTCTGTAAGAACAGGCTTATAAAAACTAAGCTGTTTTATCTGGTATATAGTAGATTATCTTCAATAGCTAGATAAGAGGGAACAAGTTCACAATTGACAAATGACTGTTGTTGGTGTTGATCTATGAAACAGATGGAAAACAGATTTTTGTTAAGCTGATTCTGTAAAATGGCGTGTAGCAAAGGAATTTGAATGTGAAAATATACTTGCAGTTCCATGGTGACACAGAACCACATATTAGAGCATACCGACATGTGATTTATTTGTGTATTTATAGGGGGGATTTACCCTATACAGAGATGGTTATTGGAAACCACAGGAACAGACGTCTTAAAGATAATAGCTTTTATATTGTTAGATTGAGATAGGTGCTATAAATACTCATTTTCAAAGCATGAATCAACTCAAAGAAAGGTTTTTGATTTTAAAATCCTTTCTCCCATTGTAATTAAAATCGAGTTGTAACACTGTGATTTCAAATAATGTAAAATCAGCTTATCTTTCAGGCTGACATAGATTAGGAATCTTGTTTTGGTAAACAGTCTACAGACCTTCCGAGCAATCACAGGACTCACACATAAACTTTGAAACAAGGACATGTAAAAATAAATTGATTTGACTGAGTTTTACTGTGAACAGATATATAGAGACTGACCATAGAGCAAGATCAAACTGTAGATATGTTTCAGTATATCCATATGAATTAAGTTGTTCCATTTGAAGCAGTAGTTTACTCTTGGCTACTCAGGTATAGGTGCCAAGATCTTTTTTTATTACTTTTGCTGTTGGTAGCCTTTTAGATAAAGGATTATACTTAAATAGTTTGGAAACTTAAATGCTGTTATGATAATTGATACAAGAATCTTCTTATTTAACGACTAAATTGATTTGAAAATAAGGCCAGCCTTTTTTCCTCATTTAGCAGGAGATTTGCTGCTAATGCACAGAATTCTCTGTACCAAGTAAAAAACAAAACAAAGTGTATTTTAATGACTTAAAAATTCTATGAAGTGTTCACATGACAAGCATCTTTTCTTGTAAGTCAATGACAGCTCTTTTTGTAACCTTTCTTTGTATTGGTTTAGTAAAAACAGACAGCACTTCTTATAATATGCTATTATAATTTGCATGCACTATGAGGGTCATGTTGTCTATAGCAGACAAGAGAATCTCATGCACTTTAAGTACAAATTAGTATTTCTGTGATCACTGAAAGATTTCAGAGTCAGTACTGTGTTAAGTCTGAGTTTCCTATACCATTGTCATCATATCTATAAATGCAGATGTCTCCTTACAGAACTCTCAAAAATCATGGTTCTCAGTCACTTTTATTTTCCTGTTGGCTGTGAGTTTAGTTCTACAACTTTTATCCAAAACAAATCCTTCTTCATGTTAGAAAGAATCATAGAATCATTAAGGTTGGAAAAGACCTCTAAGATCATCAAGTCCAACCATCAACCCAACACCACCATGCGCACTAAACCATGTCCCTAAGCGCCTCATCTACACGTCTTTTAAATAATACTTCCAGGGATGGTGACTCTACCACTTCCCTGGGCAGCCTGTTCCAAGGCCTGACCACTCTTTCAGTAAAGAAGTTTTGCCTAATGTCCAGTCTAAACCTTCCTTGGTGCAACTTGAGGCCATTTCCTCTCGTCCTATCGCTTAGTTACTTGGGAGAAGAGACCAACCCCCACCTCGCTACAACCTCCTTTCAGGTAGTTGTAGAGCGCGATGAGGTCTCCCCTCAGCCTCCTCTTCTCCAGGCTAAACAGCCCCAGTTCCCTCAGCCGCTCCTCATAAGACTTGTTCTCTAGACCCTTCACCAGCTTCGTTGCCCTTCTCTGGACCCGCTCCAGCACCTCAATGTCCTTCCTGTAGTGAGGGGCCCAAAACTGAACACAGTATTCGAGGTCAAACACAGTTTGACATCTAAGCTACTATGATTAAAGGTAAAAATTAATTATAAATACCAAAAAGTAGTTAATGTTGTGCGCCTTTTCCTGGTCAATGTGTCTAGGGATCGTATCTTTGCTTATGTGCATTCAGTGTTAACAGAGGGAGTCAGAGGTATGGGTACAACTGAGTGCAAAATCAGGATGCTCCTAGAAATGTATGGATTTAAGATGGAGACAATGGAAATATGCTAACAGTACTTAAATATTGCAAGAGTATGAAAGGTGGTGATTTTCGCTAATACCAAAAAAAAGTTTAAAGACCACAACCTCAGCTTCAACTGGATTGAGACTGCAAAACCAATACTAGATTCGTTTGCTGAAAATGTCAGCTTTCTGCACTCTGAGTAATACCAAGCAGTCTACCCAGTTAGTTTTTCTCTGTAGTGAAAGGAATTTGATTATACTGGAAGTGGAATTATGGCTCTAATAGTTACCACTCGTTTCTTAAAGCACAGCTACGTAACTGAACCCAACGTTACAATGAGATGTATAGCCATATTGTTTTTTAAACATACCATGCACAAGTTTTCCTTTCAGATTTTTAGGTTCAGTGTTAATTTCACCTTGCTTCTATAAAACAAGCACTGATATTTCATTTTCCTGCCCTTACTATTTATAGAAGCCTATAGAAATCATTATTCCTTTGGGTTTCTCTCTCAGATCTGTTCAAGTGCACAACTATTGCCACAGTAAGCTTTGTGTCTGCTATTATAAAAAGACTGAAGAGCTCCCTCCAGGAGAGTTTTTGCTCTGTATTGGGAATCAGGAGTATCTTGTCTTTATTTATACTAAAGACAAAAAAAACAGATAAGAAAGCAAGGAAGGGGGGAAAGTGAAGCTCGTACAGCTGGGTTTGGGGATATTGGAAAGAGGGTAGAAGACACAGAGACATGACTGGTTATGGGAGCTCACCTATATGCTCTGGGGTAGCCAAAAAGCAGCTGTGTTTTGACCATGTAATCAAAAAGTGACAACTGAGACTGAAATATTATTCAGGCCAGTTGGGAACTTCTTCAATAGAGCTTTTCCCCTTTTCTTCACAGACTTGGGCTTTGCAGGCTTACTATTTGTTTTATTATTACAGATTTACTGTTCAAAGACAATATAACTTAGGAAAGAATAGGAATCACATTATTTTTATCACATGGATAAATATACCTTAAAAAGAAAACTTAATCATGCAAACCTAGCACTTACAAGAGTTATATGGACAAAAATGACTTGTGTAAAACTACATATTACTTGTTGAAAGAATGTGGAACTAATAGACTGTCACAAATAACATTCTGTATCATATAGGTCATGGTGAGATATTTATTACTAAAATCAATGAGCAGTAAATGAAATCTGTCAATAAATGTTTTAATTAAATATTCAAAAATTTTCAAGTCAAAATTAACTAGATTTTTTTAACACTTATCTTCTGCATGAAGTGCATCTAAAAATAATGCCTATTTTCATTCTTTCAAATTGTAATACATTCTGGGACCAGCACAAAAACTGACACCAGGATACAGCCTTAGACCTTAGCGGTCTGATCTATGAGCTTCTGATTAAGTTCTTTCTAGACATCAGACAGAGTTAATTTTGAATTTGGGAAGTGTTGAAGATACTCAGTTCCTCCCCGCTCTTAAACTTCTTACATTCTAAGCATTTCTAAAAAAAAATTCTTTTCTTTGTCATTCTAATGAAAATCTGTGATTACAGCTGTTGTTCATCTTTTATTTTAAAGAAAAGATTTTTCAGCTGCTAGGGTCGTATATTAAGATTTTTTTTTTGTACCACAGTCAGCACAACAAACATTATGGTTTTACATATGTTTGTAAATAAAGGATATGCCTAATGCAAGCTCGAAGGTCACCTTTAGTGAAAGGTTTCCTGTAAAGAACATACCAGAATAAACCCAAACAAGCCAGGGAATAAGATGTAGGCTAAGTGGAAGTCATATTAAGTAACCTTGACAAATTGCAACGTACGCAGCAGTCACCGCATGTTATTCAGAGCTGCTAATAGGGACACTGAAACAAGCCTGCTGTACAGGTGCTAGATTTTGATTTAATAAATAGTCTGTACAGTATCAAACTATATAAAAAGTTTAAAAACCACAATGAGAATTATTATATTTTAAAAATTTTTCTATATTGTAAAAATTTTAAAATTAGGTCCAAACCACCATTAAAAAAGGTATGAAATGTGCAATTTTGCAAGTGGAAACAAGGGGGACAAGAAGGGTTCCATAAGGGCTAATAAGAGTTGCTTTGTGATTTCTCTGTTTCCAGTATCTTCACATACCTGGTAATCACACAGACCTTAGAGCAGTTCTCTTCAGGACATGAGCTAAAAGTATCATCACTGATTTTAGTAGGGAAGATTGGCTGCAATAAGGAGTAAAAGGCTTTTTAAGAGACAAATGTACAGTCTATTTATGTAAATACTTGGAAAACGCAGGAACAAAACTGTTTTCTAACTACAGAGCTGTGAAATCAGTGAGCCATATGGATCTATAATATATGGCAGAATATTTTAAAATCCTAAACCTTCTTGAAAGAAAACTGTTGTAAGTCTGCATCTAGAAAAACATGAGCACTTACTTGTGTTTTAACCAAAAGCTGCAAAGACTGTATTTCCAAATGTACTAAAATTAATTGAAATATTTTTGAAAGGAAGTAATCCTTTACACTTATTTCTCACAAAGCATAGAGTGAGGAACTGATAATTAAAGGCAATATAAATGGTAGGCAAGATTAAACAGATGGCTGTAACATAATTCTTGAGTCTTAACTGGCACTTAACACTAACTCTACTTTCAATTTGACAAATACAGTAAGACACCTATGTTGACATACACGTGGTGCACTTAACTACTTTTATTTATGTAACTGAGGTATTAAATTGTCTTGAAAAGCAGACGTCTATAGAAGAGAAAATGATATGAGGAAGAGAATAGTAGTCATTGTTTTCAGTGTTCAATGATTAGTAGTTGTTTTTTTCTTCCAATATCCTTAACTTATAATTTCCATGCAAAGTCTGTGTCTTACTCCTCCACTAGATAGGTAGCTTGGGAAGATGGGAGGAAATCCACCATTTTTCAGCAAGAATTAGTTACGAAGACTTTGTTTTTTTTTTTAAAATGAAGTATAATAAGCTAAAAGTGTGTGCATCTCACACGCTGCATATAGTACACTTTTAATATATACACTGTCATTATACACAAGCATCTTGTATATACACTGATACCACCTTCACTAGGAAATTAAAAGTCAATAGATAATGAACCTTGTGCCGTATCTTCTCTTCCTCTAACATAGATTTCACACGGAATCTCCTCCATCACCCTGTCTTCTATGACTTGCTCAGGGCAGTCATGCGCTTGTTTGAAAGTGTAACTACTTTTCTTGAATGTGCTATTAAATGTTTTCATTGGCTGAGGCTGCGCAAAATCATTGCGAAAGGGAAGTTCCATGGAGCTGAGGTTTGTCCTGCTTTGTTTTATATTAGAGGCCTGGGAGCCACAGTGGTGGTCATGAATGCATCTGGAAGCTGTTGAAGGGCGTCTCATTTTCTGATAGTTTTCAAGTTCTTCCGATAAATCCGCCAAATCTGCAGAAATTTCCTTGTCCCTTAGTGAAAATAGTTCATAATGTGGAGGATCAAATACTTCCTGGAAACCAGTTTTATTGAAAGCAGTTTTGCAAGCCATAACTTTTTTGCGAGGTTGCTTTATTTGTACGAGAATTGAAATGATGAGAAGAACTAAAACTATCCCTGACGTGATGCCAATGATTGTTCCATGAGTTTTGGTGATTTGTTCAAACAATCCAGTTTTTTTCTTTTCTGCAAAAAAAATTGAGGATTATAATAAGGCTTTTATTATTTTCCACACTTTTGATCATGTATTAAAACAAAGCAGGCTATATTGTGATTGCCACGTAAGTGCTGTATTAATGAAATGACTTAATGGCACTGGAGACCAGACCTGTATGTCAATGGGATTTATCATACCGGATCTGTGCATTCTTTCAGCAAGTCTAATTCCCTGTCTGCATTAGTGACTACCATATGATAATTCAGTGGCAGGTGGAACTCTGTGGCCAGAGCATGCTGACTCTGCTGGGATGTGGCTTCAATTCTGTACCTATACTGATCAGTTCATATTCCAAAATCCATGAGTTAAATAGGAGTTTATAGAGCTATAGGTGATGCTTCTCTTACCGTGGTTTGCTCCTGCTGGTAACATTCCCATTGATGTCCATAGAAGGAAACCTAGATTTAAAATTATCTAGTTCTTCTTTAAAAGTGAAATATTATCATAGTGATGATGTAAGATTGACTGTACTATTTGTTTTCACATCTTGTGGAAACTTAATGACTGTGTCTATTGTGTAAGTCTGTTATACCTATTTCAACACAGGGAGCTTTAGCATAGATATATTCCAGTTTTAACAGTCCAGTAATCAAGTCAGTTGGAAAAAAGAAAGGGGAGGGGGGCGAGGGGGAACCAACCAACCCAAATCATATGGCACTTTTGGTTAGTACTTCATATGAAAACACACAAGATGGCAGCATCAGAACAAGATGGTTTTCCATACATAAAATTCTTATTTGAAGATTAAAATTTTCCAATTGGATTTCTGTTCTGTAAATGTACTTGTCCTAGGGGACTAAAAGAATTCTATACTGAGACTCTGCAACATCTCTAGTGGGGGAGAAAAGCATTTAAGACTACGTAGAAGAAAATGTAGTAGCCTAAATGTTGCATGTTATTTTTAGATATCTGGCTCCTGCTATCTGGATATGTGTGTTATGCACCTAAGTACTCCACCCACAGTGCACAGAGAGAGTTATATACCATCATACACTATTTGAAGCAATCCATATACTAAATAGAGAGTCCCAAGGAATTGGCTAGTAAGTTACGTCAGAAATACAGTTCTACTTGTTAGACTGTTTACTCTGAGTTACGCTTACACCTTTAATGTGAAGGAGGATATCTCCCCTTGTCCTGCATAGCTTAGATCTTAGTGTTACCATACTTTGTGGTAGATATGAATTTCAGTGCTATAGCAGCTCTCTCATCTGCATCTAGGTTTCTTAATTCTTGGAAGATAATTCTAATCAAAAAGTTATGCAAAAGGTTATGTCCTCTCTTAAAAGAAATTGCACATGACTAACTTTTATATCAGTTTTTGTGTCACTGGGCTTAGGCATAAGGCAGGTCACAATATGCTCAGATTTAGGCAGCTATTGATGTGGATGAAATGAGAACTCTGGGTGCCTGCAGGAACTGAGCACAATCGTGAGAAGCTTTCTTTTTAAGGCTAGACATTGCTCATTTGCAGTCTCCCTTCAGTCTACCTTAGCTAGCAATATGGATGCAGTCTTCAGCTGTCTCTTAATTATCTGCTGTGCAAGCATTAAAGCAGAATTTAGATTGTATTCAACATAAAACATGGTAGGTTATTCAGCACCAGATACAGCAATTTACAGCAAATATTGGGAAAGACACTTTCTTCACATTGCGATATGGTTTTTATGGAATTCATTTTTTAAATACTGCAGTACGTGAGTGAAGTGTGGATTCTAGGCGAGATTCTAGAAAGCAGTTGGTAGAGATGGGAAAGAGATCTAGAAATTGCACTTAAGAGGGAACATTGGATATTATCAAAGCTAAGGATTGTTTAGTTTTCTACATTGAAAACTTGGGAGTTACGGATCAGTTTTGTTAACTGGAAAGCTTCCATAATATACCTTGCATTAGAGTACTTATTAGGAGTGTGAATTTTTTTCTTTGCCCAAAATGCAATTTCAAAGTAGTTTTTTAAATATTTATTTATTAAGAAATTTAAGCTGCATTTGTGTGTTGAAAAGCCATTTTATTTCAAGATTTTCTGTAGGGAAGGTTTTGCCCCTTCCTGCAGTGTCAATTTCTCTTTGAAATGGAGTACATATTTAAATCTTTCAGGAGTTCTGTGTTTAGGCCTATTTATGCCATTCTATTTGTCAAAAAAACCCAAGCTCAAGTTTGTTGTTTCATTGTTTTCTTTTAGCAAGAAAAATTGTTGACCTTAAGCTGGTTTTGTTCCAACTCTGAAAATTCATTTATTGTTGAAGCACGGGTGAATATATTTGTGCTTTAGCAGAATAACAATTTCCTCAAATCATGAGAATTTTTCCTACAAAACCTGATATTGAAAGAAGTCTTTACTGTAGTTGTGATGCTTTAAACAATACTCCCCTACCCCATGTTCTAGCAGCAGTGATTTACATGTCTGTTTTCCAGAAGCAATGACTTCTTGCTTCCTAACAATTCCTCCTTCCTCCCACCCTTTCTCACACCATATGCAGCAGCTGCATTTACTCTGAGATAGTCTGTGATTATCAACTTAAAACAAATGTTTTAAGATTGTATTTGTCTTTGAAGATTGTTGCTTCCACTTCAGCCCTGAGAAAGGCTTTTTGTGCTTGAAGGCTTGTCTGTCTTTTTCCAGCTCTGTATTTTTTCTCTAATAAAAGGTATTGCCTGTCCCTGTGATCCTTGCTTCATTTAAAGTTTAGAAATGGATAGGATGCAACCTGGCAAATACTAAATTCTATTTCCTATTAAGCTGACATACTTTTAAAATAGAAAGTATATGCTGAAGAGGAAGAAATTTAATTATAAAGCAGTAAGATCAATATTCAGGATGCTTACGTGTCTCCTGAGTTTAAATAAAAAATTTGGAACACCTTCCTGAGATTAGTAGAATAGCTGTCTTCAGCATATTTCCAGGAAAAAGATATTTCATAACTTCCTTGAAAGGCAAACTGACCAGCCTAGCTCATAAAGGCTATACTTTGCACTATATTCACCTCTGCAGTGATTTTCATCCCAAGGGTATGCACAGTTTTGAATGCCATTGCAGACTAAAGAATTATTGATGCACATGTTGCTATGGCAGAAGTAAGTATTGCCTGAGCAGGGAGCTGCAGGTGAGAAGAGAAAGAAAACATTAGGAATTTTCAGTAACTGATGCATTGCAAATTCCTGTTACTTTTTTAACATGCATACTCATTCTTTATCTCTGTTTCAAACACAATCACTTTTCCTGCACATCGCGCATTATTAGATGATTTACTCTATCTTCATCTGGTTACTTTCTGGTGCATTATTAACGCTATTAAAAAAAAAAAAATTCTTGCTCAAAATGGGTAGCAGATAGACAGTCACACAACACAGATAATGCAAGAAGGCTTTAATACTTGTCTTTAAAACCTTAATACTTAAAAATCACATGCTCACCATCAATTATATATTTATTGAATCTGCTGTGCATCTGCTATGTAGATGGTTGTGAAGCAGTTCCTGAACATCTGCATTTTAGAGCCCATTAATATCTTAAGGCAAATCAGATTTCAGTTTGTGGAGGACTGTTTCAGTAACTGCAAGAGATTTCAGTAACTGGAGGCATTTAAGTCATTCCCGCTTGTGAATCAAAACTCTTAGATCCTCCTATTAGAGCTAATGCAGGGATTAAGAGAGAGTACAGTTCAGCTTTTTATCTATCTGTCTATATATAGTTAGAAATTTGAAGAAATAAATTAACTAGAAAGTTACCCTAAAGATTTTATGTTTCTGTGAATGTTGTTATAGCTCCTTGACATTAGAAAAATGTATTAAAAAAATAGTAATAATTCTTTTCAGGATGTTGTATAATATACATAGGGAATTCTTTATGATTTCAGGGCACTGGCAAGATTTTCTCTTTCTCTGTCTCAGTAATGTGGTATTTTTATGATAGAAATGTCTATTATTAGTGGAGTCAGTGAGGCCAACACTGTTTTACCTTTTCATTAATGACCTGGATGTTAGGACAGACTGCACCCTCAGCAAGTTTGTAGATGATACAGAACTGGGAGGAGTGGCCGATAGACCAGACAGTTGTGCTGCCATTTGAGACAGGCTGGAGAAACGGGTCGACAGGAACCTCATAAAGTTCAACAAAGGGAAACAAAGTCCTGCAGCTGGGGAGGAATAACTCCACACATGTGTACAGGCTGAGGGCCAGCCAGCTGGAAAGCAGTTCTGTAGACAAACACTTGTAAGTCCTCATGGAGGAAAAAGTGGAACATGAGGCAGCGATGCACCCTTGTAGCAAAAAAAGCCAACAGCATTCTGACCTGCATTAGGAAGAGCATTGCCACTAGGTCAAGGGAGGTGATTCTTCCCCTCTGCTTGGCACTGGTGAGACCACATCTGGAGTGCCATGCTCAGTGTTGGGGTCACCAGTACAAGAGAGATATAGGGGGATCCAGGGAAATGGCATGAAGATAAAGACTTGCAGCATCTGACATGACTGGTATGGGTTGCCCTGAGTGGTTGTGGAGTCTCAATCCTTGGAGATGTTCAGAAACTCACTGCATATGGTCTTGGGAAACCTGCTCTCCTTGATCCTCTCCGACTTCCTAGTTAAGTTTCTAAATCAAAGCCTTCTTTTAAGAATGTTTTATGCCCACTTTATTTCAAGGGCCAAACCATTTTTCAGTGGGACATGATTAAGTGGGACTTTTTTTAAGTTCAACCATACAATTACCTGGTAAATGGAAGAATTTTCATACATTCAGACTTAACTGTCTTTAACTGTTTCACCAACTGCTACTGTTTAGGAAAGAAAATATAAAGGAACCTGGTGGTTGCGCTGTCAGTATGCCAAACTATAACCTACAATGTATCAACAGTGGATGCTAAGGCAATTCACATAATTAATGGTTTTAAGGCAGAATGTAAACATTATTCTGTAAGCATCATATGAAATCATGACACATGATGATGTAAGCATCATCCAAAATCATGCTGCAATTAAATTCCAAAGGGATTCACACCTTCTCCCTGAAGGACTAAATGATGACAAGCTAAAACTTATGCAAGAGTATCAATCTAGGTATGAAAACAGGTATCCCAGACAACCTAAAGCAATTCATAGAAACAGGAAGATGTACTCAACATTTCTAACCATTATACATATATAATGGGACAAAGGCTAATAGTTAAAATGGAAATGTTCACTATGTAGACTACAAAATAAAAGACTTTTGGCCTTATTAGCACACATGGGGAGAAAAGACTTAGGTTTTCCTTCTGAATTTTGAAAGAAAGTTTGCACAAGCTTTACTTTATAAAGGATAAATAGGATCATCGTTTAAAGAGAACAGCTTAAAAAGGCTATGTATGTAATAGGCTACAATATCTACCAAATATTTCTGACTGTGAGATAAAGGAGGATCTATGAAATTTGTGTTCAGAGAGGTTGTCATGGATCCGTGTGTATCTGCTAGTGTTTCAATATGGATCTGTATGGAGTTGTAGTTCTTTTGAAGGTGAAGGCACTGAGGAAGAATTATGATGTAAGACACATTCCCTTTCTTATTTCCCTGAACAGGGGAATTTTTTTCATGTTTTTGTATTTTTGGATGATGCATTCTGCTGCTGCTTCTCCATCCGCCAGCGCAGTCTCTATTTTACATTCCTGTGTAGTCTCTTTAACATTTTTGGGGGATGGCTTTTGTTCACGAGTTTATAAAGACGGGACAAATGGACTTCATTTTCCTTTTGTTTGTTATTTGGGGAGTACAAAGTCTAAAAGTCACAATGATTGATTGGTTCTGGTCCAGGACTTCAAGGACATAGCTGGAGTCTTCTTATAACAGCAATGTTCTGGTGCAATGTTCACAGTGTTCTTTATATCTAGCATTATTCATGTATTGAATGAAGCCAGAAATCAAATATATTGATTTTTAACATTGCTATTAGCTGAATTACTTAGTCAAATCTGCAAGCAGCACTAGGTGTGTGTTAGGTGACTGTCATGCACAATTAGTTCATTTATGTAAATCTCTTCAGAAATATTGATTGTTTTCATGGTTGGCTTCATATAATTACAAATCATTAGTAAGGTAGAAGAGAAAAATAGCTTAATGATCTGAAAATAAGATAAGCACGGATTCTCTTTTTTCAGTTAGAAAAATTGCTTATCACTAGATTATTTAAAAATACATGAAATGTTTTTCAGACACATACTTTTGAATTACCTTATCCAAGAAAGACAGTATCTCAGGTTAGAAGATAAATAAGAATAACCACGTACCTTTGCAGACTTTCTTCTGCCAATGACTTTTGAGTTGCTTTAAAATCATAAGTTTGGAAAGTTACCTAGCTTTAGGAGTAGTTACTGTTTCAACCTCTTGCACTCAGAAAAAAAAAAACCCAAAAAACAAAAACAGCCCCCCCCCAACTCAACAACAACAAAAAACCCACTCCAATATTTATAATATAAATGGATAATTTCTCTGGCAAAGTTCACAGCGTTTTTTAGATTGAAAGCTGGAATACCTTGCACTATCACTAATATTAATAATTGTATTGCAATAACAGCAAGCTACTGGAAAAGCAGTTATAAATTTTGCAAGCAAGTTGTGCTTAAAACTGATATTTACTGAAATTCACAATATCTAAAGTTTATTAAATGCCTATAGTAGGTTAAACAATAGACTAGTTTGAAACATGCCATTGTTTCTTACTATCATGTATGCAAAGTAAGCAATAAGCTCTTTCTCTTATAAGTCTCTATGACTTCAGAAAGATTGTTTTACAGAAAGTAACTTTTCTCCTGTGTTAAACTTTACTGTTTTATGGAAAAGAGTATAAAAACTACTTGTTACCTGTAACCTGAACTTTTTTGCAAGGTGGTGACCAGGATCCCTTTCAAGACTGGCTACAAACATGTTAGTTCTGTCAAAAAAGTTATTTCTTTGACAGCAAATCTGTACTATTTATTCTTCAAGCAGAACTTTTTGAAAACCTCTAGCACAAGCATAAGTCTGGTTTCCTGAAGTGGCAGATATGTTTTATTCAGCTCTCCCTATGTATCTCAGATCTGCTCTGCAGTTCTAAACTTCAGTCTACTTTTATGCTGAAGATGCCACTAATTTTCAGGTTCTGCAATGTGGACAATGTTGTCCTTTGTAAATATGTGAGGCAACAAAACTCCATTAAGTTCAGAGAGAAAGCACTTAGAAGAAAATCTCACAAAAAGCATGCCTTCATGAATCATCTTGATCTACAATGAGAATAAAGACTATCTCTAACCCAGGCTATGGAATCCAAACAGAAATCCAGGTTGCATTTACAGCTCTGCTTTTAATAGCAAATTTCTTAATTAAATTTGAATTTAACTGCTTATCCATGGTTGTGCAACACAACTGGACTTTGCTAAGGGAGCATGTGTGGGATCGTTTAGAGCCACATGCGGCTGAGAAGGAGGTAGCAGCTTAGGTGTAGTTGGAGTTGGTATAGTTCCAGATCCAAAATTGAAGGTAGGGCTGTGGATAGGAAGAAGATCCAGACTCTGCAGGGTCACACGTGTTTTCTAGCCCCGTGTGGGCTTGAGAAGAGTCTGTTGTGGTGTCTGGCAGGGAACTAGAAGATGGGGGCTAGTGGGAGAGCATGCTTCAGTCCCATTCCTGTCTTTTTAAGTAAATCTGTGCTCATTTGTAGAACTCTTTGTGAGAAGGGCTGTATTATTACTGAATTCAAATGAAAAATAAACCTTTTAAGAATGGAGGAAACCCTTTCTTCAGGAACCATGCTTATAACTGTAATAAAGCAAGTATTTAATTTACCTGCTAGTATGTGAAGGAAACAGATACAACCTTTTTTGTGTGTTCCTGCTGCATAATATATAGCTGATGCTTTTCCTAAAATACCTGAAGTACCCTGATACCAGGAGAACAGGCACTTAAGATCTACTTACGATCCACAAATGAAGTGAACAGCATTCTGAATCTGCTTAGTCTACTGCCTTCATCTGCCCACATTCGTACCACACCTGTCCCAGTCTGCAGCATGACATCGTTTGCTACGGTGCTGCAAAACTTTGCCTTCAGGTTTTCAATAGAACTACTTCCATCATACACAGCAACAAAGTTTCTTTTGCATTCATTTGAATGCTCCATTTGATAGTCGAGAAATCGCAAATAAATCTGTTAGAAAAGAGAAATTAATGTCTCTAGGAAAAGAAATACAGAGAAGACAGTTTTCTTTCTTAGCAAATCTTGAATAAGATGTTTTGTCCCCTTACACATATGCATAACTACCAATTCACAACACTTGTAAACTTACATTTTCTCATTAAATGTCAATGTAGAGTATTACTTGAAGTTTGTCTGGAGTATCTGTTTCGCTTCTCTCCCCTCCTCAAAACAATCTTTACTTAATCATTTACTCTGATATATTTCCACTCCCCTTGGAAAAAAAGTAAAAAGCAACACACTTGCTGAAGAAAGCCCTAAGCAGCTCTGCTAAATGTGCAGTGTATTACTCTAGAAGAGATACAAGAAACACATAAATGTGCTGAAAGAATTTTAATGGTATTTTGACTGTTTTCTTTCCTTTTTAATTCATAAAAACAATGTTAAAATATAAGGGAAGGAGTCTAGTCAGAAAAGCTCTGAAGTAAAATAAGGAAATTAAAATTTGTTGCTTCAGAATGAAAGCTAATTACTGAACCAGAGCAGTGTTATGGAAGACATAAACCATGAAGTCAGGAATAATTTGAATAAAAATGGAAGCAGGAGAAAAGTAAGCTGGCTATCTAGGAAGAGTTAGTAAATTTAAGCCAATCTTAATTCCTCCAAAAGCAGAAATCTAATCCAAGAGAAGGCAGCGTATGTGGTAGAACATATGCAGCAAGGAAATTAAAAGACCAAGATGGCACTTGAAGAGTAAGCAAATAATTTATTTTGCTGGAGCAGGAAACTTGTGCAAGATTGTAATTCAGTTAGAATTACATGAAAAGATCATAGGGCTTTTTAATCTCTTGAATGGTTCTATTGGAATTCTCAAAATTCTAGTGAAAGTTGATGAGATATGTAACTAAGTCACTTAAGAATGCTGTGAAGTCCATCTTTAAACTTTAAAAATTCCTCAGCCAGCCATTATTTTGACAGAGAAGAAATCTATCCATGTGGAGGCTGAGGTCTCCGGCTCCATGGGAGAAGAGGTCCTCCTCCTCTATCCATGAGGTCTTCAGCATGTTCCTCAGATAAACTTGGGTCTAGACTGTATATTTTTTGAGTACAGTTTACAATTACCTCTCCAGCTGATACTATGGATGCTAAAGACCTTTTGCACAGTGCGGTTTTTCATGCATCTGCCTAATGACAAGAATCTCAAGCTCTTGCTTAGTTTGGGAAGCAGGGAAGACAGGGTAGATGAATACCACGCTTACTACTGCTATATTACCTATTTTTCTGCCCTTTTGCCATATCTCGCTTTTAACCTCAGCTAGTGCCAAAGCCTTTTAAAACTGAATTTTAAAGAATTCACTAAAACAAAACCAACCACCTTTATGTGAGGAAAAAAAAGATAAACACCCCCCCCCCCCATGCACTTAAAAGGCTCTATTGAAAACATGGTAAAAGAGCACAGTAAAAGACAGGTGATACTTGTACTCCCTGGCTCTTCCTTTCCAGTGTTTTCCAGAGGCAGGTTGCCAGCACTGTCTCCCCTTGCACGTTCTGTGAAAAGGTGCAGTTTGTGCCATATTATCTCATGCTGCATCTCCCTGTTTTGTGATTTTCAGTATATTTTTTTCTTTTTTTTTCTTTTTTTTTTTGCTGCTCTCTGTGTTAGATTTACTGCTAGAAATTCTCAGCTACATTGAGAACCTGTCTTCCATTGATGTCTTACCCATGGGTTTGAGCTGTAAGTGCTAGTATTTAGGCTGAGAGATGGTATTTTTATTTAATGATTGACTTTTTATATCTGCTGTAAAATTACAAGGGAAGCTAAAAATAAATTAGCACACTTTTAGTGTATGAAAACAAAGAAATAATTCCATTGAAAGAGCTCAGCTCTGCAAAAGCTCCTTCTGGTTAGTGTGTTAGGCAAGTAAATATAGAAGGTCCTCACTCTTAGATTATATTGATTATTCTAGTAATTTTCTGAAATCTGGAGGTAATTTATTAAATATCTGTTATGCAGATTTTAAAAATCCTTTCATTACTGCAGTTGTGTCAGTTTTAAAAATCTATTTTTATTACATAATCAAATTGAGGAAATTAAAAATGTCTATGCTTATATTTCTCAAGAGACTCACCATATCAGATCTAATGGATTTTATCATCATAATTCTGCCAGATTTGAAGCTTGAGTAACCACTGTAAGAATACTAAGAATTATTTTTCTGTAATGTTTTAACTCAATAATTTAGGATGATGATCTAATCTCAGGACTGACCCAACTATAACTCTGCCTTCTGGCAACATTCAATAATTTATTAAAATACTTAAGCATAAGACCTGGTGCACTGAAGTGGCAACGTAGAGAGAAAATGGTTTTATTATTGTTTCTGGAAGAACTGCTGCTATTACTTAGACTAGTATAGGGCTCTTGGGAGTTGAGTCACTTCCTCAAAGGCTCAAATATATTAATGGAGTTTTAGTTTCTTTCTTGTCTTGTCCTCTTATTACCATCTTTTAGGTTGCTGTTTTAGAACTAATTTGGAAGTTGGTGAATAGGGCTGGTTAGTTAACCATTAGGAGTGTGTAAGAAGGCATAGAGTAGATTTGTCATCTTGGTAGCTACTGCTTAAAAATATTTCTTAATTTTTCTGTAAGCAGTGGTATGTGCTTTAATACACAGACAGAAGCAAAATTACAGATGTGTATGCTATATGGAGGAAAAAAATGTATTCTTCAGTGCAACTCAAGTAATTAACAAGTATATGATTCTGAAACATATAGCTGTTGTGGTTTTTTTAAACAGGCTATAGCTATCGTATTTTGGAATTATGAATAGGATTTTATCCTTCTCTCTGCCCAACAATAAAGCTCAAATTGCTTTTAATGAGCATAAGATAGTGATGTTGTTGTAAGCAGTCTAGTACAGCAGGCACAATCATAAATACCAGGTACCTAGGTAACTAATGCTGATTTTTGGCTTGAGCAGCTAATATGCCTCTTTAGAGATTGAGCAGAAAAGTTCTAGCAAATTTTATTGTGGCACTTCAAGAGGGTGTGATCCTATAGCTAAGTTGGAAGAGAAAAAGAGAAAATTCCTCAGCTGTTTCGAAGTAAAGCCTTTCATTTTAGCTCAGACTGATGAAAGTGGGTTTTAAGGTGCTGGATTGTGAATTAGACTGGGAGGAGCAGGTACATGTTCTGTTGACTTTGAACAGAACCAAATTCTCCAATAGAACCACTGGAGGCAAAATTTTAAACCATGACAGCAAGATTTATTGGAATTTATCACAGCTGTTAGCCAGCATTTTTGCCTGCAGTCTTCCAATCAAACCAGAGTCCAAGTCAAATGCCCTTGAAAATGGTTTCTTAAACAGCTTTCACAGTTATTTTGTATTTTAAGTTTCAAATAATAGGAAGACAACATTGTGGACTTGATGTATAAGTTTAATCTCAGAAACAATCCTCTATGTGGATTTCCTAAGCCACTGATACATAATTCATTTCAGTGAAAGTGAAACATTATGCAAATCACAGCTAGTTACTATTACCTGTTACTAATGACTTGGAAACCCATTATATGCTGAATGATATGAATGAAACCCACCTTAGCATTTGGAGTAGCTTTAATTGTCCATATGCAGTCAACTGCTTGTCCTGGTTTTGTTTTTCCTTCTTGTTCTACCTGACTGGAACGTACTATTCCATCGGCTCCCGAGAGCTCAAATTGGCAGTCTAGAGAGAACATATACCTTGCTGTCAAATGCAATATGATATTAATTTAGAATTTCATGTATAAAGAAATTGTTACTGTAATACTAGACCTGGGATGGGATTTAAAATACCTCCTAGGTAAGTGAAGTCAGGATCTGTAATAGAAAGAAGTCATGAATCACAGGGGCTATCAATGCTTGAGAATCACTTCAAGGTTTAGTATAATCTGAAGATTATGTCCATTTTTTATTATGTCACAATAAAAATTGCCAGAAAGTTTACTGAATCGATTGGAAGGTACAGAGACAATTTTTTTTCAGATGATAACATTATTCCACAAAGACTGACCTTATCTGAAAAAGGTAATTCTATACTGACAGCTCAGATTTCCAGCATAACACCAAAAATTACTATTGGCTATTTTGTTCCTACATTACATTCTGAATTTAACGATGCCAGTTTTCACTGAAATCACTGGAGCTCCACAAGAGTACAGGGGATCTTTCTGTGTGCATCATTTTTATCAGATTGCTGTCTGTCTAGTTCTGAACAATTTGAAGTTTAGTAGACTATATCAACACTTTGAAATTGCTAATTGCTATTAATAAAGAATATAAAGAAGGACAGTTCGATACCAAAGATACTTTTCTCTTGGGTACCCATGCCTCTTCTATTAG
This sequence comes from Fulmarus glacialis, assembly GCF_000690835.1. NCBI lineage: Eukaryota > Metazoa > Chordata > Aves > Procellariiformes > Procellariidae > Fulmarus > Fulmarus glacialis. Next base: position 18,699 of record NW_009203727.1, read on the forward strand.
GCCAGGTAGCACAGTTCTAGACATCGTTTATGAAGGCAGAATTTCACCTTTATCCTCTATCTTCTCTCTTCTAAATATGACGTATATGAATCTGTAGTATATACTGTAGTAGTATATTGTATGCATACTACTAGCGAGTTAAGAATATACTTTTTCATAATGGTTAACTGATGGTACTTGACTTTACTGGGACTAGGGCTTGGCTAAAAATGAGTCTGTAATGGGCTGGGATGTCCAAGGCTTACATTCACCCATTCACAGCTGTGGCATAGAAAATCACCACAGAAATCACGCAAATCATAGTGTGTGTATGTGTGTGAAATGTTAGTCTATGCAAAGAAAGCACTAGTTCATGCAAAAGTGCATGCCTGTTTTGTACAAAACTCTTTTCCAAATGAAGTTGCAGAATTTGGCTCTTTCTGTGGTCCTCTAAATGCTTTTCTGTATAGGGAGTTTATCATTTCCCCTAAAATGCCTCAGTCCCAAGCTTAAGACTCAGTACAGTTGAGAAAATGCCTTCTTTGCCCTCCTCTGTTTTAGTTACCTATAGTGAAATCTATGGTCACTATATGCAAAATTCTGCACGAGATTTTCAACCTTCTTTGTGAACTGATTTTTTTTTATGAAGTGGGGGTGTACGTTCATGTCCCCTTCCATTTTCATAATCCCCAAATATTTTACCACACTCTATGTAAATGTAGAGGAAAGAAAAGGAAAGAAAAATATCAGTCCTGCAGTTGCCGAAATCTATTGTGAAAATAATATACAGTTTAAATGTATATTTAAAGCTCCAGCCTGGAACTAGGCTAAGCTAGTTTTGAAAGTGATGTTAACGAAATGGCTTTGGAAATGGACTTAGCAAAATGCGAAAGTACTGTCCCTATGAAAACATTTTAGCACGTTATTCCCAGTGGATTGGTCACCATGTTAGTCTGAAGAGTTTCCAAGTCTAAATCCCTGGCAAGGTATACAGTTCTATAAGGAGTAATATATAATCATGTATAGTGTTTTCATGTGCTGTAGGGGTAAAGACCAGTTGGGTAAAGATGACATTAAACGGTTATGCCTGTGTATACGCTTATAGTAGTAGTAGAGCTGACATTTGTATACTGTCTTTTGTCCCAAAGGACAATAAAATGCTGATAACTACACATATAGTATCTATGAAGTACATCAGTCAAGCATTGCACAAGGACATAAGGTCAAATATTTTTGTAAAAAGAATGCCCTGCCAGTTTTAAGTGGCCCCACAGAGCAGATGTACTTTTTGTTTGTCTAAAGGCACTGTCAGCATATTATCCTCTCCTTCATACGCTGTAAGCTACACTGTACTTTGAGCAAAGAACAATTCTATTGTCTGAGCCTGTGGTTTGAGGGAATCTAACTGAGAGCTGATGCTTGGACTGTATAGATAGTTCCTCTGGCTTTTCAGAACGGAGATTTAAAATGTTTTGCATCTGCCTGGAAGCGCTATTGTAGATTTGCTTCAGGTTTTTTTGTCATAGTGTCTTATATTCCTAGAAGATGGGCTGTTGAAAAAATGCCACTATTTGTCTACATAAATGCTCTTTCCATTACTACCACTGGTGAAAGTGGTACAAGTTAGAGTAACAAAGAGGGAAGTTGCTAAAGCCTTCAGCATGAACAAGATCAACTGACTTCTTCACTAGCAAATTATAGACCTATAATTCCCTTCAGTCAATTTTCCAAAGTGGTTTTAGTCAAGTATGCTGTAGGATTAGCAGGACACAGACTGTAACTATCACATTGTCACTTTGCCTTCATAAGCACTTATGAAATACAGCTCTAGACTGCCAGCATAAACACATCCACAGAGTTCCATGGGAGCAAGTAGTCATTAACTCGTTCAGAATTTTAGGCACCTTTACCTGGTATAAATGAGTACTTTGCTTGAAATCCCTTTCCTTCCAGCTCCTCATCAGAAGTAAACTTGATCCACATAAATCTTCCTGTTGATCTAATTAGTGCAGGACTTTTCAGACCACAGTAACGATTAATGAGAGGGGAGAAACCAAAAGGTCCATCTCGAACCTCCAGATGATCAAACCGACATTCAAATGAGGGTTCTATGTAATAAGGTTCATCAAAGGTCAGCTCAATTCTTTGTCGTGGAGCAGCTAGACATAAAAAATCGAGCAAAAGATTAAATGAAGATCTATATGAAAAACACACGAACACATGAAATAATGAAGTGACAGGCCTCCAAAACAGCAAGATAAAAAAGAGACTGGAAACTTCTCAAAATACATCTGGAATGACAGCATTAAAGAATCACATGCTGTCTGCTTCTTCTGCATGCAAAAAGGATTTACTTCTATGTTTCTAACACTCTGTTTAGATCTTATGCCTTACTTATACATGAGTTAAAAACATTCGTGGCTGTTTGCACATATTGGCAGTGGTCTGCAGGAAGGACCATATCTTAGCTAGAAATTGTGGAGGGTCTTTGTCTCACCCAGGTGCCCATAATGTTTCTGTGTAAGAATGGCAAGCACAGAGGCATGGAAACCAATTCCGTGCCCCATGGAAACTGCCTTGTGCAAGGGAGATCCAGCAATGGATCTGGTATGTCCGAATTCTGAAGCTGGACAGGATATCTGCTCTCCAGTGCCTTCACTGGCAGGGAAGATGCAAAACTGCAGATGTGCATGCATACAAGCAAAAATGAGGGTGTCTATGACCCATTACTATACTGTACAAATAAAAACTCTCTGAAACATTTTACTTGAAATATTTCAACTAATTGATATGAATCTGATGATTAAGCTGACTAACGTTTTTAGCTGACTTCAGTGGGTTTTGGGTGCATTCTAATAAGAGGAAAAAATAATTAGACCTCAGCAGTGCTAACAAATCTCCATATTTTTAGTACGGTGCTATGGCAGTCAGATGTGCCTTTTTTTATTAATAAAGGAGAGCATAAAGATTATCTGCTTGTGAGATAGACAGAATATAGTCTTCAACCATCTTTTGCAGTTTATCAGCAATATTGGAAGTGATAGTAAGATAACAAGCTACAATTTTTATCTTAATAGTTCTGTGCCTTCATAGATTACAGTAGATCTGACGCTGCTTTTTCTGGCTGTGAGGGTATGTCTTATTCCATATAGCTAATTCCTGAATGTTTGCATTTTCTATTAATTTGTTATTATTACTTCAGAGAGTAAATTTAGCTTCTTGCTCAACCAAATGACTGCAGAATTGATTATACTGCCAGTATGGCTATACAATATTTGACAGTATAGTAAAATGACAGAGTTTTAACAGTCCAAGATTATCCATTTAACAGTAAGATTACAACACAAGCAGAAATACAGCATGTACCTTCTAAGATATAGATGCACTCTTGATTTGGTGGGTACATGTTAGGGTAGTTTGGTGAAGCAAAATGTCCTCCATTACTTGTCCGTACCCAATTGTTACACTGGGTAGGAGAAATGCGATTCACTCCAATATTTTGCCCACCTTAAGCGAAAAAAAAGTGATCAAATAAATTTCTCCTGCAAGTATGCAAAAGTAAAACACTGACAAAACGCATATCCTATAAAAGAAGAAAGTAATTTATTTTGGTTGAAAACCCTCTTATATGCCACTCGTTAATATCTAGCTAGGAAAATCTTATGTTTAATTTAGTGATGTGGTATATCATAAAGAGATCACAGTTTTTGAATATCAAATATGTCCAGTAATCTTGGGAAGAGAGGGGGTAATTTTTTTTACCCAAGTCAGTTTAGATTTTTTTATGCTCTTCTTTCTAAGTCAAATAGTCACAGTGGCTGCCAATACAGCAGCATTATTTTATGGCTTATGTCTTCTCCATTCCTATGCAAATAAAATCCAAAATATTTGTTAGCTTTTACTATTTTTGGCCCTGATTCCAGAGCATACTGAAGTACATGGCCCTTAGACTGAGTATCTATTTACAATAATTTGTTGGAATACAGAATACTTACAAGAGAATGAATTATAACATGTAAATACACTAAATACAGCAATGGTACTTAATCAAATTACTAGCAATAGGTAGATTGCACTGGTAGCTAAAGGTCTCATTTAAGATCAAAGGTGGTCTTCGGGATGTACAGGGAAATATGATCCTTGACAGAGATTATGCAGATTACTAAACTAGTGCACCACCCTAGACCATTCACAGGAGCTTTGTTAGTTAAGATTTCCTTATCCAAGGAGAAAGGAGTTGGGAATAGTATGATCTCTCTTACATCTTAAGTACCTTTGACCCTTCTCCTTGGTATCAGCAGAACTGGAGAGAGTAAGACACAGGATATGTGGTTTCTGCTAGATTTTTCCTAAATCTCACACGGTGCTCTCATAATGTTATTTATATTTATGCAGTTTTTCTTTGCAGACCTTTGAGAGGGAGTCCATGTTGATACAGGTCTTAGCTATCTCCAGTAAATTACATCACCTTCAACTGGTATCTTGGCAGCTTTTTGATTTACGGGGGTGAAAACTTAGCCTCTCCTGCAGAAATTGTTCAAGGAAATTCTGTAGGTGTCAGTTCAAGGAATTCTTCTCTCCTATTTGTGGGTTAGTCCCACATATGAGAAAATAAGGTTTGTGAAACTGATGCCTTCCACACTCAGCAGGCTTCAAAAATGTTTGAGGGTGGACTATTTGCTGTCAGAAACAGAAAACATGAATTTCCATGGTGGTTTTTTCCACCTTTAAGGTCTGAAACCGTAGAACTTTAACTAGGTAAGTGAACGTCCATGTTCTTTGTGACTGGATGGCTTTGTTCAGTTGGAAAAAAATGCAATAAATAGGGGGAAAATGGAAAATACTGGAATTCATATTGGTAATTCAAGAGCTATTAATACTGGAACACAAATACTTTTTTACTTGTATTGCTTAATTAAAAATCATAAAACGGTTACATTTTTTGAAAGAAAATCATCAAACCAAAATTGTACCTTGTGTCTTCTGTGCAATGGCAATCCCTTCCACTACAAGGATTGTTACTAGCAACACTGATGAGAGAAATTGGACAGGAAAAACATCAGTACTTCATCAAAATTATAGACCATTTTCTGCAGTCTTGATTCATGCAAATCCTAGAATCACTAACCAAAACAACTCAGAACATACAAAAATACGTAATTCATTTACGTGCTTTCTTAAAATTTCAACTTTAGAAAACCAATGCAGTCTAAGTGCACTGTCCGTTCTTCTTCCAGGTTCCTTAAGAAAGCGTGTATGAGAATTGCAATTTATTGTTTGAGGGGAGTTTAAGAATATCTACTAATTTGCAAGTATTTTATAAAATTAAATGGTATCTATCTTCTATATAACTTTTATATCCTGAAACGAGATGTTTCACTGCAGTATTGAACCATATTTATCCTAAAACTCCATATCCATAACGTGTACAAAAGACTTCTCCGGCTTCCAAGAAATTCATCAGGACCACAGGAGACACTGCATGGTCTTATCCCTGCATCGATTTCAGGAGCACTACAGAACTGTGCTTGCAAGACTGGTTGTTGTAATGCTGCCACAATACCAGTGATTTCTGCAAATGATGTGGCAGTAGAAAACGAGCAGATACAAGTTCTAACAAGGGAGAGACTTACGCTGAGCAGTGACAACAGCTAGGATGTGGATACTGTTAGGATGTACACTGTTGCAAGCACTCTCGTTTGCTGAAGTGGTGCGTTCGTCTCAGGTGTTGGTACATACTGGCATTTTCTAGATTTGAATTGACTAAATATTGGACCTGTTAAATATTTTGGTATATGCTTTCCCCCAACCCTCCTCTTCCTTCCTTCCTTCCCTAAAAAGAAGCTGTCGTCTAGATGGTTTTGCTTTTGGCCTTTCCCTTATGTTTACACTTTTGTTGCACCCAAGAATTGTTAGTCTGAACAGCACATATTAAAGATTCCATATTCCACTATTCATCAACAGTTTTAAAGCAGGCTTAATGTCCAGATTTTCCTAAAATGCTTTGTCTCCTCAAATTGTTAGGGATTACCAGGAAGGGAAAAGCGAATGAAACAGAGTATATAATTATGCCACTCTTCAAATCTTTCATTTGCTTCTGTCTTGAGTATCTCTATAATTCTGGACACATATCTTGGAGAACTAGCTAAGGCTAGGACTCTTTGCCCTGGACAGAAGCTGGCTGAGGGGAGATAGGATACAAGTTAAAAAAACATGAGTGTCATTGAGATGGCGAATAAAGAGCAACTACTTGTTGTCTCTTCTAATACAAGAACCAGGGGGTATCAGACAAAGCTAGCAGGTGGCATGTTCAAAGTAAATGAAATCTTTTTTTTTTTAATGGACTTACTTCATAATGCATCCTTAAGGTAGAAAATTCTGTTTCAGAAACCCCTTAAGCCATAAATTGTTGGAAGTCTGGGATAATATTTGGGGCAAACATAATTTTATACTGTTTCTGAGACCTCTGCTTTTATATCTCTGTAAAAGAAGACACCAGACTAGATTGACCTTTGATTTAACCTGGTATGGCCTTTCCCATGTTCTTAATCTACTTGTTAATACTAAGACAGGCATGGCCTTACCACTGCAGGAAAAAAAAGATTTTTATTGTCACATTCAAAAAGTTCATTTTATTTCCCCAATTTTCCCCTATTGTTGCTCAGGCATTTTAGTGGCTCGTGCTGAAATGGCATTTTCTCTATCTGTGATTTTTCCCTGTGTTGCTGTTAGACTTTCAATCCTTTAGAGAGTTCCAGAGTGAGCATACAGTGACTGTGATCTACGGTGATCTTGACTGAACTCATCTAGATGCTACTGTAATGTATCATCTACATTATCTACATAATATATCTATTATTATTTGGGGAAAGACAAAAGGAGTCAAAGTCTGCCCCTGAAAGTGTCCATCTAGCATTTGTGTTTTATTATGTATGTTTCTGCCGCCCTTTCTTCTCTCTACCTATATTAAAACAGATTGTATATCATTATGAGACTTTCCTTACCAACAACCGCTTTTTCCCTTGTAAGTCGAGTTTACAACTATGGATGTTCTAAAATAACATATGGGTCTTGCAAACAAGTGTTGTGTTCCTAGAAGCTTATTTGATTTTTAGGGATGGATTATGAGACAGTAAGTTAAGACTTCTGCAGTTTTGCAATTTCCATCTTTGCAATAATTCCGTATTTTCATCAGTATTAATATACCAGAAATATACTTCCTAACTGTCATTATCCCAATACAAAGTATCGATCATTAATCATTGCTGACTCACCCTAGATTGAAAATTCATCCTTCAAAAGAAAGTATCTAGTACCCATTACTGGTCTTCAAGTTATGGATGTTCACTAGTCTTTACAGCAAATAAAATAAACAAATATTCCATCTTCATTAACATATGATTGACATTAGTTTTCAGATATTTTTAGTTTTTAATATTTCTTACATAGATGCAACTATTTCAAAATAATTTGCAATTTATTTTTGCAGCTTGTGTGTTTAAACTGTGCACTCAAAGATCTAAGTTTAAGTGCATGAACTTACAATGCACTTGTACTCCTGAGATCGCTTGTCCTTAACAGAGAATCTTGATAGTGGTTATAAAGTTGTCTGTGTATATTCTTTGGTTTTTTTCTACACCGGTTTTGGAGCAACACTTCCAAGTTGACTTTTGTTGTTAAAGTAAATGCAGTTTCCACGATCCTATATAAATCGTGTGTCAGTATGTTCTTCTATTGAAGATGTGCTTTCTTAAAGATGTGCTAAGCCCACCCTCTATTTTGCAAGGACATAGCAATCTCTTTGTAACTTGTGTTGCTTCTTGAAATGTGAAATGGGCTTTGTCTTTTTTTCTTAAAGCAAACAAACACAGAAATATGAGTAAGAAACACTTTCATGACTAACAAAACTAATGCAGATAGTCACTTTCAAGTCTGGGGTGCTGTTCGTTTGTTTTGGGTTTTTTTCTAGTACAGCTATCTATTATGGCTAACACTGCTACAGTATACCTTTTTTTTTTCTTTTTCACCTTGAAAATATCAGTAAGCAGCTAAGTTTCTCTCAGTGGTTGTGCTCTCTTGTACAGATAAAGACAATAGGTGTTCAGTTACACTAACCAGTGATTTCCCTTCTTAAAACGATGCAGATACAGAAAGGAGCCTCCTAAAAGAACTTCAGAAAATCTGATTGGCTTTCACTAAAGCCTGTGCCATTTCTATAAATAGTCCAGAGCCGTGTATGCGTGTATAAGTGCAAAAGAACAGTGCATGTTTCCTGCAGAACAGCATGGATATGCAGGCAATTACAGAAGACAAATGGGCTGAATATTTGTCTTACTGTCTTCTTTTTGTCATGTTATATGGATGAATGGATATAGTAACTATGGGCCACCTTCTCTTTGTTCCCTGCCCTTTTCATCCTCTTCATTTTTAATCTCTTCCATCTCTTGCCTTTCCCTGGCAATGCCTATCCTTCTCACGCTCTCAACAACCCTTAAGATGTATTCAAAGCAGTCTAGGTAGCAAATGTTTAAGGGCCTTCCTTTCCCATTACTTTTATCCTGGGTGATGGTACGATAAAGAAACGAGGTATCTCTGACTAATACTCTGTATGTGTGCTGTCCTTATCTCTGTCACATTGCTAGCAAAAAGGTGGAGAGAGGACTTATATCTCTTCTTCCTGAGAGTACTGGGCAAGGACGCCTGAGGTAGTATTGCCTTAAACTGCATGCATTTACATGACACAGTATAATGTGGGATAGCAAACAGGAGCTTTTTGGCTGAAAACAAGGCCTATCAATGTTCAGGATGAAAGGAAAAGAAAGAAGGAAAAAAAATCAGTCAGGATATTTTTAGACCTTTTAGACTGCTTCCATTAACCCATTTTTGTGTGCATTTTAAAAACAACAAAGCAATCACTTGGTGTCCTAAATGCATACGACTTCCTGGAAAAATATTTTCAAATCTCAAAGACTAATTTGGACCATACAAGTCAGTAAGAAGGAAGGAAGGAAGTGTCTAGAGAAGAGACAAACCCTGTAGGATGGTGCAGTGGAGAGCTAGTGCTGAACAAGTGTCCTGGTACTGCATGCGGGGACACAGTCACAGCAATTAGAACAGACATGAGATACCGAACTACTTTCACTAGAAGTCTTACAGCACTTTCAGAAGGATGAAGAATGATCTTGTTATTTCTGATAAACTGAAATTCCAATAGTTATACTGCACCTGAACTTGCAATGGGACTTGCAGTATTCCTCTGCTCCTTCTTTTTTCCTCTTTTAAAGTCTATTATGTATCACTGTGACATGACTGTTCTTCAGTGTGGATGAAAGATAACTCTAGCCTTAGCTCCATATTCTATTATGGTACAGGAAGCAGGTAGTATCTATCTAAAAATGCCACTTGAATGTGGCTTGCTAATGTAAGCAACAGCACAAACAATGCAGGATTGCATGACTCCGTTGAATATCAAAGGGATAGAAGGGTGGGTTTGATTGTTTTGTTTTTAATGGAGCAGTGTAGTGAGAATTCTATTAGAGGACACTGAAATATGGGAGACTGACCTCATACACTTAGAGATATTTAGTTGGTAAATATAACAGAGGTTAGTGCTTCTGCACCTTATATTGAGCTTCTACTTCATGATACGTACACTGTAGAAGAGGCTATCATTAAGCCAACAGGAGCATAGCCACTGAGGCAGATTAAGAGCGGCTTCTTTTATTCATGAACCTGGTATTTGCTACAGACTTTTATTCCATGAATTATGGTGCATATTTTTGTACTACCATATAAAGATCTGATAGTTTTTACCTATGTGAACATCAAATAGAAATAAAGAAAAAGCAGCAAGCTCTGTCTCTGTTTTTAAAAGAATCCATTTTTCATTTTCTTCACTTCTTTGCATGAAATATTTTAGATCACATAGCCTGCAGACAGCTGTATAAATTTTTAAGAGTGAAGACACTAACCATACATTGCAAATTCTTATTACTATTCTGTTATTGAAATAGGCTTATGGAATAATATAAAAGAATCCCCTGAACTGGTGTAATAAACCATGCATTGTTTGCAGGAGTTAAGTTTTTCTTTGCTGGCATTTCTTAAAATTCTCTAAAATGAATCTAAGCTGCAAAAAAAAAGTGTTAATTTGTGTATTGAAGTATATACAGAGAGATTCACAAATGAGTAGCTCCTATTTCTCTTTAAAAATGAGAATAATATATTTAGGTTTATAGTAAATGGGTGCTCAACCCAATACTCAGAAATCAGTGTGTTGCTTAGAAAAACAAGTGCTTTAGGCTGTAAATCTGACATATGCTTGTACTTTCTGACAAGATGCATTCTTCAGATTTCATGGGATACAGTATTGCTCTGAGCTCGCTATGGTATGTCTCTCCTCTGCTTTTTCTGCATGCTCTAGGGATCTTCACATATAGAGAAAACAAACTAGATCTGCTGTGTGGCTCTGAGAGCAGTGTCTGTCTTCAGTGATGACAGTGGGGGATCTATGCATGCAGGGCAAGCTGAATATCAAACTGGGGAGCAGTCATGCACAACTGAGAAACAGAGTGAAAAATTCCACCATTTTTTTAAATAAAGACTTAATCGTTTAGAGTATTACACATTCTTAGTATAGTGGTAGTCAGAACCCTAGGGATAAAGATGACAGACTTTGCTTAAAGCAGGATTCACTGTTTTATCTCTGTGCTGTACTCCCTGGATTAGGCAGCACCTTGTATACATGTAGTCCAAATAGACAATAATTGGCAACACACAGGTCATGCATCTTAAGAAATCTTGCCAGGATGCCTGCTTCTTTCTGGCAGATACAGCCTAGAGTAACAAATGCTTGATCTTAATTATATACTATGTTTTGCCTTATGGGAATGAATCCTCTTCTGTGTGCTATTCTTAAACCTAGCTCCTAATTTTCCTCATGTGCTAAAATTAATGTTACTTTCAGTAACTGCTAATCACCGTATCCCAGCTCTTACATCCATTTTTTTCCCACATATGTCCAAACATTAATGTTAGCTATTAATGTGGTGGGGACATTTGTGATGTCATATCCTATCTTATCTGGCCAAGATTATATATACAACATGAATTACTTATATGTGTTTTGGTTGCTTTTAAGGACTCTGATCAAGTGTAGGGTCCTGTGATGTTAGATGCTGTACAAATTCAAAGTGATTGACCGGTCTTCTTGTAAAGAAATTCTGCAATTCAGACAGAAAAGGTAAAGTGGGGGAAGGAAAACACTCTGGATTTTATGTATTTCTGTGTGGACGGTCACCTCCTTTTCTTTCAGAAAGCTAATTAAGTGCATTTCTGATTCAAGCCATTTTTAGCTCAGAAACACAAACTGTAAATTCCAGGGAATGAGATTTTTCTCTCCCTTCCTAGCATTTGGTGACATTTGCTAATTGATAAAAGGAATGCTGGATTGCATCTGTTCCTGCTTTTTTAGGCAAACAATTATATTGCTGAAGATGAAAACAGCAGTTTTTGAATCCCACATACTCTTATAGTTCATAGTTCATACATATTCTCTAATCTCTTGTGGTCTCAACAGGACATTCGCAGATTGGTAAAATGAGTATCAAAGAGCAGTTAAGGTGGCTACCTATAACTTAGCCTATTAACAGCTCTGGTAATTTCCTCATGTTGGAATATACTGCAGGATTGCCACAGAATAAAGTAACAGAGATGAAGGTGTGCATCAGGCAAGACATATTTTAGCTGTTTGTAAGTCTTACCCAGAGCATGCTAGTGGAGCTGCCAACCCATTTTTAATCCTCCTCCCAAAAGCTTGACAGCAGAAGTGGGCTTCACCAGCTACTAACGGTGACTCTAGCGCCTTCCTAAGATCCAAATCTTGTTAGCCATTAGCATGCCAGCAGGATATCTGAACGCACTCAGGTCTATTCTCAGATATAACAGTTTCATCTCACTCCAGCTGTTTCCAGTAGGGATTCCTCTCTTTAATATTGCCAAAGAAACAAATTGGGAGTCCGTATCTCTGCAGAGAAACCAGGTTAACTGATTCAGGAAGTAAATGCAGTTCTCCCATGTGCCTTTGATCACTATCATCTGCAGAACAATTCATGCTTGGATGGGCTGACAGAGTCCCCTCCAGAGGTTTGCTCAAAACATCTAACATTTCTGATCCCTTCCTCCATTAGAAATGTATAAGTAGGTGTGGGCTGCTTCATTTTACCAGTTGCTCCACATCCTGTTACTTATAATCCATTCCTGGGTATGTCTGCCAGCAAAACTTCTGCCAGAAGAATGATATCCTTCATTTTTAAAATAGAAGCTTTCCCTTTTATATAGAAGATCTTTTTTCATCTCCAAGCTGTGTGCAGCAAGAGACTGATGAGAAGGCTGCATGTGCAAACTATGTTGATAAGGGGTTCCAAAAACCTTATTAAAATATATACACTGACTTAAAGTTCAGATGGTTTCCCTGTAGCTGACAGAACTGATCCTGCTGTACATGACTATTCTGAATACATCTTTCCCAGAGATTAATTATTCCTAGAACACTTGGATAGCAATACTTTTGACTTAAAAATAGATCAGATTGTACCAAACTTCTTCATCTCTTGTTCTTTATTATCAATATAGTGTATTTTTCAGTGGAAATCTTTTCAGGAATGTCTATTATGGAATTAAAAGTTCTGCTGTCTTCTGTCGTGTCTGACAACACCTTGTGTACAGAGTATAAATTAATATTTTTTTTCTAGCTCTTCACTCTCAGCCCCTTAAAAAGAGACTTCACTGTGTTCATGGATTTTATTGTATGCTAAAGAAGGAGGTTTTGTGAAATGTATTGTTAACATATTGGCAGTCCTTTCCCGCTGCATAGCGGGTCAGCTTTGTAATAACAGAAAATGCAGTGAAGCACAAAGATAAGCTGAAAGAAATGTGGAATTTTTTCCTGAAAAGTTACCTGCTGATTTTTTGTTGAAAAATTTACACTCCCCCACCCCAATCACTTGCAGTATTTGAGGTGGCAGTTGTCAGTCATATATCAATAGAGGTAGAAAGCTATTTAAGTTGTCCAAGACTGTAAGTGCTTCATTAATTAAAAAACAAATTGGAGTATATAAGGCAGAAAAGCAGCAAGCTTGTTTGCAGTGCTAGAACCCTAACTGTATCCAAGACACTATAAGATTTTGCTTCAGTCCAGATAAGCATGTCCATCACTACATGTGTAACCTGTTTTGTATGTAAACAACGTTTACAAGAGTCTGTGCAATTTCTGGTTTAATTGCAGATGTTTATCAGCTCTCCTCACCATTCCTGCAATGAATTATATTGTGAATTTCTGACCGGTTCATAAATGATGAATAGCTTATAAGTTTCATTTTGGGTAATTTTTCTGTCTGATCTCTCTCCGTGAATTAAACCTCAGGGAAGGTGCTGAAAATCTTAGCTTTTTCATTAGATAGGGATACATAATTTAATAGCTCCTTTAGCTTCAATCCAGTGTTATTCTGTACTCCGGCTACAACTATATGCCTGATTTATACACTGAACTTTTCTACTAGTATCAATGTAATTATAACCAACTTGTTCTGTAAAAATTTTAGCGGTCATTATCAACTATGTCTTAGGGAAAACTAGGGAGTTAATGTTTTTGAAGTTACGCTACTCTGGGAGCACTGCATTTTGCATATTAAGTTTGTATATGTACTAATAGCAAGGCATAACACATACCACCAAATACTTTCCAATACTTACACAGCAGCTTTTTGAATCCTATTCTACAGTTACTTGAGCTACTTCTGCTTAACTGCTTAGCAGTGCAACCTGTTTGGTGCTTAACTTTTTTTGAGTGCAGCAGAAAAGGTTGCAAGTAGATCCTGTTTTTAAGTAAAAAATGAAATTCTGACTTACACTTGATACTGCCTTTGTTAGGGTCACTGTAGCCTCTACAGTCAGTACTTTGCTTCTGATTTCAGTGGACAAATCATGAAATCATTAACAGATTTTTAAATTATCTTTTTTGACTGCTTGTTTTCAGCTTTTTGGGCCATTGTTACACCTTTTGATTTTGGAAACAGGAGGCCATAATTCCTAGCTTTTGTGTGGAAGGAAGCATTACTTCCTAACACTACTTGTTTGTGAGAAATTAGCTGTTAAAAACATGCCAAAATGCAAATGAGGGGGCTGAGCAGAATGGTAGGAAGTTAATCATAGTACTCCACATTCTTGCAACCTGCCAGAGTTGGAAATAGTTCTGTAGCTCATTGGAAGGCTGGGAACATCGATTTTCCAGAAGTAGCAGTAATTTGTTCTAGCCCTGGCTGCTTGTTGAATTATCAGGACGGAAACTACAGAATTCTCTTTTTGGCTTTTTAAGTTAATCCAATATAATAACTGAAATAGTCCAAAACTAATGTACATCAGGATTTCACTTAGGGTTTGTGGTTTTTTTTAACCAAATAATAGCATATGGAAATGAAAGAGGGAGCATATTTGAAGAATGGGAACAAGCTCTTAACAAAAACATTTCAGGGGAATAGCAGATACGAGGAAATTCAAGATAGATATATTTACTTCCAAAGCATAACAGGAACATGGCCTTATTAAGAAAGCAGCTGCTTTTCTCTTATGAAGTAGAGGGTTATAATGCTTTATTGTTGTAGAGCAGTTGCATTTTGCAAGGATTAAAGAATGATTCTAGTGTGTTTAAAATCTCATTGAGAACTGAAGACAGGAGGAAAAGGCTTTGTCTTTCAACAACCAAAACGCAGCGAGCACCTTGGCCTCCCATACGTTTCATACACCACTGAGAAAGCAGGGGGGCATTGGCTGGGCTCCACTTCAGCAAAACCTGCAGCTATTGCAACCTCAGTGCTGTCGTGGTCCCCCATCGCTTCCAATCAGCAGTACTGGCTGGTAGATCTGGATGAAAGCTAATAATGTAAGATGATGGGATTCAGGATGAGACTTTTAAAAGTTTTGCTGAACACTATGGACAAAGGCAATAAGAATTATATTAAGATGTTTATTTAAATCAGCCCTTATTATTGATAGCTGAGGAAGAACATAGAGTAGTTCTGAACACGTGTAATAGAAGAAATTTGAATTGCCACACAGTGAGTATGATGTGTTCTCTTCTGCCCTGAGGTATACAGCCAAAAAATATAACCTTTGAGGTTGACAGAAATGTATATATGCATTCCATGTTAAGAACAGAAGATTAAACTGTTTCTAAGTATTATTAAAAGATATGACTTTTCACAATATACCGAGCTTCATGGTACTTCATATATGGTTTAGCAGAACTCTCCCAGTTCTGCACACAAAGCTATTTGTATGGAGAGAAAAAAATTACTGCCACCAAAGGTAGAGCTTCCATGCAGAATTTAAGATGCAACTTGCAAAATATGGAGGCTTACTTTGAATGTTATTACCAACAGTTTCCTTTTGGGATTAAATCTATGTGTCTATTTATAGGAGTCTTTTTTTTCTTTCTGATTAGATGTAATAATTGGACTATACGAAGACTTCTAGTGAAGAAGAGATAAAAGGGAGTGTATGAATCTAAGTAATGATAGGTTGTTTCTGTAGTCATGGCAAGTGATGCATTTAGAATACTAACAGCTTATTGACTAGTCGCTTTGTGCAATTTATAGATTATGAATAATACAAAAAACTTCCTGTAGAGGGTCTTTTTACCTGGATACTAGTGTGGTTATAAAAGATTGGCATGAGGTCTGTTCAGGAGAAAACCTGTACAGTCAAATTTGCAGCAATCACATATTTCTGAAATGTAATTACATCTGCATATGTAGAAAGTAACTAAGAAGTAGAAACGCCAGTTGTATTTTATGGTTGGTTTATAGTGATTTATAGCATTTAACTATGTTACTTAAAGAGGAAGTAGAAAAAAAAATCTAAATGCCTTTTCTCCCCCATGTAAGCCTTATGCTCCTATGTTATCTAAACTCAGCGGATGGTTAACACCTATATATAGAGACAGGCATTTATTGAGAGCAAGTATCTTCTGTCTCTGAATTATTATGCTAATAAATGAAAAATATTTATCTTAAACCCTCAACACATCTGTCCTTCAGGCCAGGAACATGGGATTTTATGGGCTGTAGAAACATTCTGGATTTAAAACAGACTTCTTTACAACTTTCATACCATGGGAAAACATCAATGCATATCAGAAACGGTTCTCCACTCTGCAGTAATGCCTTGTTGGCTTCAATAATGCAAGCAGATGCTCCAAAATTTCCTAATGGAATAATTTAATTAAAAAAAAAAAATCCCTGATGGTTCAACTCTGCTATTGCTAAAGAAGATAAAGAATGCTAGAAATAATCTCTTGAGGCACAAGGTTAACTCCCATATCTAGCTTTATTTTCTAGCAGAAAACCCTCGCCCGTTGTCGAGCTGTATAAATAATACCATAGACAAAGAAATGCCAGGATGAGGAGCCTTCCTCAGTTGTTTACCTCTGAACCTAAAGAAGTTAGAAACAAGATTTAAAAGCCTCAAGCGGAAGAGAAGCACAGGGCGAACACCGGTCAAGGCAGTAGCTTGTGACTCAGGTGACTGATTTTGTGAAAACCTTGCTGAAAACAGATCTTGCTCCCGGTAACAGGTATGACAACCTGATCACTGTTAGGCATCTCGTTAGGAGAGTTCGGAAAGCAGAGAGCGTATTTTTACTGTGAAGACTGGCGCGTAGGAAGCTCTCGGTGTGTCTCGGCAATATACGGGGCACTGGGGCAGGGTCGCTGCCATCGTGACCCACGTTTCCGCAGGCTGGGACCCCCCAAACCGCGGTGCCGAGGTGCT